>NW_024873359.1:0-9094 GCF_018340385.1 Cyprinus carpio | reverse complement strand
CCGCCGCAAGTCTATACTCCTACTCTCTAGCGCCACCACTTGTCCAAAGTTTCCAATATTTTTATCTTCAGCTCTTTTTTGAACCGTAAACCTACAAAATGAAAATTCTTGCCTTTTTTCCTCTGAATCCGTGGCTCGAAGACCAGGATCAGAGAATGAACCCTGAAATTCCAAAAAATGCATAGGGTTTAGTTTTTTCGCTATTTTCAGTTGATTGCGAAAAACTACTTCTTTTCGAACAGATCCTATAGCAAACCGATTGAGATCCGATTTTCCACTGAAAATTGGCTCCAGATCATCTTCCAGATGATGCCGGCAAAAAGTTATGGTGAAATCTGCACGTTGATTAGATGATCAACCCGTTCCTCGAGATACCATTGCGAAAAAATTTCGTTACGAACTCAGCGACGCAAAAATGCTTTGTGAGGCTATAACTACCCGCAGCGGTTTGGCGTGTGGAGGACCACACAGTTGGTGTGTTTGAATTATAACAAGCATGATAGCTGAACCTGCAGTGTTTCGACAGCGCCACCTAGTGGTCAGGGAGATAGAGAGAAATGCATAGTTTTGCTTATAACCTTCTGAAGTGTTGGCCAAAAAATCAACAAAACTGGTACTCATTAGATTACGGTGGTTCGGTCAAGAACGTCGAATGATATCCAATTATTCACAGGTGTTCGGCCATGTTAGGTGTCGGCCATATTTGATAGGTAATTCACAAAAATGCTGTATTGTTTTGAACTCATTACTATCGCTACACGAAAATAATTTACAGAAAATGTTTGGCTCCATGCCCTGAAGCTACTACAAAAAGTTTTGGGGCAGCGCCACCTTTGTGCCGTCAAAAGTTCTAATAAAAAATATATTGAATATATGCTAATAACTTTTGCATGAGGAAGAACGATAATTTGAATGAAAGTCATGTCTGCTACATGCGGTTAGGACGTCATGTCCCAGTGAGAACCTGAATATCAGCAAATTATTCCAATAATTAGGCAAATACTTCCTGATCCCCCGCCAATTCTTGATTTTAAGTTATAAAGA
The DNA here is from genome assembly GCF_018340385.1 of Cyprinus carpio. Classification (NCBI taxonomy): domain Eukaryota; kingdom Metazoa; phylum Chordata; class Actinopteri; order Cypriniformes; family Cyprinidae; genus Cyprinus; species Cyprinus carpio. Next base: position 8,050 of record NW_024873359.1, on the reverse strand, counting down.
CTTAACTTGTTAAATCGAAATCCTCCTAGGACCGTGTTAGGTCCATGAGTTTTCTACAGATAATCGAACCGGCATCCATCTTCTAAACCGAAGCTTGACACAAAGTTATGTGATTTCCGTTTTGATATCACGAGAAAAAGGTTTTCGCTTTAGGTGCATCAACGAATTGTTAGTAAGATGACCAATGAACATGCTAAATCTGAGGCTGTTATCTCTGCATAAGACGTTGGACATAATTGCACCAAACTGTGTATGTGTCATTGACCCCATCACAAGCTAAGACCATAAAAAAGAAAAAGAAGGACCACATCAATTTGGGTAAACGAGGGCTCGGCAAACTGATAGTTTCAAGAGTCCATATACCATTTTAGTTTACGAGTAAGAATGGGATCTGTGCGGCCTACGTTATCACAGGAATTGCATAATCAGACTAAGTTTTCATCAGCCAGTTTTCGCCTATTGCAGATTGAATTGGCCTAGAGTTTCTTGCTCCAAATAAGTAAATTCCTGCGCGTTATGCGACAACATCGGATACCTAGAGATCTTGGTTTGACAGTTAGTAAAGCGTGTAACTCCTGATGTCCAGCTTTTTGGATATCATGTTCGAAAAACCTAACTTAAATCGAACCCTCATCAATTTTTTGGTACCGCACTCTCAACTCCCTTAGAATCAATTATACTATCCAGAACTAAGGTAATAATTATAGTTAAGCCAGTTTGTATTATTGTGTCACAAACCATTATGCGCATATTAAAGCGAGAATGTCAGTGGTTAGTACCGTAATCACACTTCAGGCTAAATCGCTTTTATATAATAAGAATACAGAATGCCATCATTCTGAGTGCCATTCTCACCTCACACAGAAACACACCAACAATGATTTGATATACCTAGCCCGCCACCTGATGGTAAATAAAAAAGGTGAAAAATAGTAAAGTGTGATATAATCATGTTTTTTCATGTTATTTTATTGACGAACATCACCCTAAAATTGCTGTAATTGTGAAAATCTCTGCAAAGCTTTGACATATTTACACCAAACTTTGTATGTGCCATTGTCACATCACACTGACCACACATACATAAATTTGGTAACAGAGCCACTTATTGGTCTGGAGTAGTAAACCATTCATTAACTCTAAACTATGAAATTTTCAAAAATGCTAATTACTTTGATTGCATTGACCTATTGTAATGAAACTGGTTCTCAAAATATTCCTTGGGTCATGCCGACAACATTTATATCAATTATGTCATAATAAGCCGAACTTTCCTGTATGCGGCCATTTTGATTATGTTGAAAAGCGCTACTTTTTTGCACTCCTCATCAACCGTTGGTCGATTTTCACCAAAATCGAATCAAATCATCTTCCAGATCTTTGCTGACAAAAAGTTATGGGTTTTACGTGATCGATAGACAAAACTGTTTTTCGATACAGCTCTGCTGCAAACTTTAGGCATGGTGCCAAAATATGAAGCTCAAGGCTATATCTGTTCAAAGTTTTGACGCGATGACAACAAACTTGAGTGTGTGCCATTGTGTCATATTACTGAAATGGTTGCCATTTATTACTTTTCAGCCATTTCAATTACAATCATCCTAAAGTACTTTTATTACAGATTGTTGCGCAGTTGTGTCTCTCGTTCCATGCTTAGCTCCTCAATTTTGCAGCTGGGTGCTTGGCCCAGTAATTACTGCTTGCAGCTATATTTAGGCAAGTAAGCTTGCAATAACGTGAGCACCTATTGAATCCATTGGCGTTATTGTTCTTCTTCGTCTTCTTCGTGATCTTCTTCTTCTTCTTCTTCTTCTTCTTCCGCCCGCCAATTCTATGGTAGCCCATAGAACGCGATTGCTTGAGGAGAAAGTTATGATAGTTTGCAGCACAGCTGACTAGGAGGACCGTAGTCAACATTAATCCAGTCAGCAAATGTGCGAGTCTCTGAGGTCTCCATACTCCTGTAGCGACCATACTCACTTGTAGCCAACTAAGTTTCAACTGTATTTTATGCTAATAACTTTTTTGAACCGTAAGCCACAAAATTAAAAGTAGACAAAATTTGTATTCTCTGAATCCTTGGCTCCAGGCCAAGTCGGACCTGAGTGAACCTATAAATTCTAAAAATCGCAAGGTTTAGTTTTTTAAGCTATTTTCAATTGTTTGAAAAACCTACTTTTATGAACTTCGTCCTATTGTACGGTTAGTCCGATTTTCCACGAAAATTGGCTCAGATCATCTTCAGATGATGCTGGACAAAAATATGGAATTCAAGTTGATTTGATCCAACCGCGTTCTCCGAATACCACGTTGAACAAAATTCTACAAAAAGCACGCCAAAAAATGCTTGTGAGGCTATAACTCCGCGGTTTGGCGTGTGAGATAAACTTGGTGTGTGTTATAACAAGCATGACCTGAGACTACCTGCAGAGTTTCGACGCAGCGCCCCCTAGTGGTCAGGAGATATGAAAAAATGCATATTTTGCTTATAACTCACAGATGGTTTGGCCAAAAATAACAAAAACTTGTCTCATTAGATTGATTGGATCATGTCGGTCGAAGGATATCCAATTTTCCGTGTCGACCATTTTGAGTGTCGGCCATTTTGAATTATGTTTCAAATTGCTATATTTTTTGAATGCATTATCGTATCGTTGAAAATAATTACAAAAATGTTTGGCTCAATGCCCTGAAGCTACTCAAAAAGTTTGGTGGCAGCGCCGCATTGTGTGAATCAAAAAGTTATAATGAAATATCGATAAAAATGCACAATAACTTTTTGAAAAAATTAGACTATTGAGGGAAATGAAAGTGGTCGCCCTATATTCTTTGGATACCCGGGCGACAACATCGATACCAATTATGCCAAAATTGGCCATACTTCCTGTCCGCCATTTTGATTAATGTTGAAAACCTGAATTTTGAACTCCTCCTAGACCCGTTAGTCTGATTTTCACCAAATTTGACTTGGATCATCTTCAGACGCCATGCTGACAAAAGTTATGGATCGTAGATCTCGATATCACGAAGCGGTTTTAGTTTAAGCGCATCAACGAATTTGTTAGGTAAAAGATGCCAAAAAATACGTCTGAGGATGTATCCTCTTCGGCAAAGCTTTGACATATTTGCGCACCAAACTTTGTATGTGCCATTGTCACCTCACACTGACCATACCACATACCATTTTGGTAACAGCGCCACCTATTGGTCAAGAATAATAAACCATTCATTAACCATTAATAGTTGCATTTATAAAAAATGCTAACCAACTTTTTATTGCATTAGCCTATTGCAATGAAACTGGTCTCAAAATATATCCGCTTGGCTTATGCCCGACAACATAGATACCAAATATGCCAGAGTGCAGCTGAACTTCCTGTTCCTTCCATTTTGATTTATGTTGAAAACGTACTTTTCGAACTCCTCATCAACCCGTTGGTCGATTTTTCACCAAAGGTTGAGATCAGATGATCTTCAGACTGTGCTGACAAAATGTTATGGATTTTGTATCGATAGACAAAACCGTTTTCACACCACAGCGACAAATTTCAGGCATGATGCCAAAAGGACACTTCAGCCTGTATCTCTGCAATGCTTTGGCATACTGACACCAAACTTTGTGTGTGCCATTGTCACCTCACACAGAACACACCCAAAATGATTTGATTACCAGCGCCCCCTGTTGGTCAAAAGTGATAAGCCATTTAATCATAATACTAGTGCTTGTATTTATGATTTTTCGCCATTCAGTACAATTATCCTAAAAATGGCTTCCAGTTAGTCCTTTCTAAAATTGGTCTGATGGTACATGTCATTGTTAGCTCCTCAATTTGCCTCTGGAGTGCTGGCCTGTAATTGCTGCTTGCAGCTATATTGTAGGGGCCCAGCAAGCACCCGATAACGTCAGGCTCCCTCATGTATCCGTTAGGCGTTATTAGGGGCCAAGCACCCGAAGGTCGCGTGGAAGCCTATTGTATCCGTTAGTTATTGGGGCCAAGCACCCGAAGGTCGTGAGCCTGTGTATCCGTTGGCGTTATTAGGGGCCAAGCACGGTGAGGAGGCACCCTATTGAAATCGTTCTTAGATTTCTTCTTTATTCTTATTATTATTCTTCCGCTTCGCCTGAAGTCTATAACGCGCCATAGAACCCGATTGCGGGGAAAGTTAATATAATTTTGGCACACTCGATGAGGACAGTGTCAACATTAACCATAGCAAATTTGAAGTCTCTAACTCCAACTCTCTAAGCAGCCACCCACTTGTCCAAACTTTCAAAAATTTTTATGCTAATAACTTTTGAACCATAAGGTACAGAAGGAGCATTATATTTTCCCTCTGAATCCTTGGCTCATGCCAAGTCGATTAGAACCCCAAATTCAAAAATCGCGAAGGTTTAGTTTTTTTTTTTTTTTCTATTTTTAGATTTTCGAAAAAAATTATTTTCTATCTCTTCCCTATAGGCAGGTGAAGTCCGATTCTCACAAAAATTAAGCTCAGATCAATCTTCCAGACCATGCTGGCAAAAAGTTATGGAATTCAAGTTGATTATTCAAAAGCGTTCTATAGCAATACGCCGCCAAAGCGAATTCAAGAAAAGCATGCGCAAAATAGTTTTTTGAGGCTATATCTCCGCATAGCGGTTTGATCGATATTGAGACCAAACTTGGTTGTATGTTGTAAACCAAGCATGACCTGAGGCTACCTGCAGTGTTTCCGACGCGGTGCCGCCCTAGTGGTCAGGAGATTACAAAAATGCATATTTTTCCTTGCACATAACTTCTGAATGGTTTGGCCAAAAATCCTGAACCTGGTCTCTTCAGATTTGGTTGCATCATGTTGAAATCGAATGATATTACCGGTTTTCCCATGTCAGCCATTTTGGGCGAAAATTCGGCCATTTTGAATTATTATCTAAGTTGCTGTATTTCACAAGCAGCATTATCGTATCATTCGAAACTAATTACAAAAATGTTGCGACAACCATGCCCTGGATGGTACTCAAAAAAACTTTGGTGGCCGCCACCTTGTGGTCAAAAAGTTATAAAAGAAATTAAATATATATGCTAATAGCGTTTGAATACATTGGACTATTGGAATGAAAATGGTCAAATCTATATTCTTTGGATCTGCCGAGAACATCGATACCAATTATGACAAAATTGGCCATACTTCCTGTCCACCATTTTTTGATTCATGTTGAAAACCTACTTTTTCGAACTCCTCCTAGACCGTTAGTCCGATTTTCACCAAATTTGACTGCGGATCATCTTCAGAGATGGTGTTGACAAAAAGTTATGAGTTCGTGTCGATATACAAATGTTTTTAAGTTCAGTTAAATCAACAAATTTTGTCATTAGGATCCCAAAAATACATCTGAGGCTGTATCTCTGCAAAGCCTAGACATTTTTGCACAAAAAACTGTTGTAAGGTGCCATTGTCACCACCTCACACTGTGACCATAGCCACATGGTATTTGGTAGCTGTAGCGCCACCTATTGGCAAGAGTATACCCATTCTTAACATTACTAAGTTATTTATAAAAATGCGCTTATAACTTTTTATTGCATTAAGCCTATTGCATGAAACTGCCTCAAAATTTCCTTGGCTTATGCCAACAACATAGATCCAATATGTCAGAACTACCTGAACTTCTGTCCGCCATTTTGATTTAATGTTGAAACCTACTTTTTCGAACTCCCCCACACCGTTGGTCACCGATTTTCACGCAAATGAATCACATTAGTCTTCAGACTGTGCGAAAAAAATGTTAGGTGCTTTTGTATCGATAGACACAACCGTTTTCGCATACCACACGCGACGAAGTTCAGGCATGATGCCAAAATTGACACTTCAGCCGTATCTCTGCAATGCTTTGGCATACTGACACCAACTTTGTGTGTGCGCATTGTCACCCTCACCACAGAACACACTAAATGGATTTGATTAACAGCGCCACCTGTTGGTCACACAGTGATAAGCCATTTACAACAGTAATACTAGTGCGTGTATTTATGAATTTTCCCGCGTATTTTCAATTACTAATCGATTCTAAACTTGCTGTAATTGTGAAAATCTGCTGCAAAGGCTTTTGATATATTTAAGCACCAACCTTTGTATGTGCCATTGTCAGCACTCACACTGACCACGGAGCCACATAAATTTGTAGTAACATCGTCGCCAAACAAGCTTATTGGTCCTGGAGTAATACACAAAGAGCATCTCAGTTAATTTTCGACAAACAGAATGAAATTTTTCAAAAATGCTAATTAGCTTTTGATTTGGCATTGCACCGACTTGTAAATGAAACTGGTCTCAAATAGTTCTTGGGGTCATGCCGCCAACATATCATATCAATTATGTCATGAATAAGGCCGAACTTCACTGTCAGGGGCATTCCCTGATTTCATTAGTTGAAATCGCTACTTGTTGTGTGCACTCCTCATGCACCGTAAGGTTCGATTTCACGGCAAAATCGAAATCAAAGTCATCTTCAGACCTTTGCTGACAAAAAGTTATGGATTTCATGTCGATAGTGACAAGAATTCGTTTTTGTAACAGCTCTGCTAGCAAACTTTAGGTCACGGTGCCAAAATGACTCCAAGGCTATATCTTAATCGTACAAGTTTTGACATAATGGACAACAAACTTAGTGTGTGCCATTTGGGCACTTCACACAGAAGCAGCACCAAAATGAATTTATTAGTCTAGCGCCTACCTCTGTTGGTCAAAAGTGATAAGCCATTTGATCATATGACTAGTGGTTTTAATTTATGACTTTTCGGCCATTTCAATTACAATCATCCTCAAATTTGCTTTTAATTCTGTTGCACGTAGAGTGGATGCTCCATTGCCATGCTTGCTCCTCAGTGTGCCGCTGGAGTGCTTGGCCCCGTGATTGCTGCTTGCAGCTTATATTTATTATTAGGCCAACGCACCGAAGGTGCTTTAGGGCACCTATTGTATCCGTTAGGATCTTATTAATTACTTATTATTATTCTTATTATTATTCTTCCGCTTTTTTCCGCCGCAAGTCTAACCCCGTAAATTCAAAAAATCGCAAGGTTTAGTTCGTTTTTTTCGCTTTTTTCAATTGTTCTTTTCTTCTACTTTCTTCGTTTTCTTTATTATTATTTCCTTCTCTTCTTGCTAACCGCCGCACAAGATCTATGGCAGCCCATAGAACCATTAACTATAGCAAATTTGAAGTCTCTATCTTCTACTCTCTAAGCCACCACTTGTCAAAATTTCAATATTTTATACTATGGATTGAACCGTACGCCACAAAATGAAAATTCTTTTTCCTCTGAATCCTTGGCTCATGCACCAAGTCAGATAGACAATTAAAAAATCGCAAGGTTTGGTTTTTAGCTATTTTCAATTGTTTGAAAAACCTACTTTTGAACTTCGTGGCAAAAGGTTAGTCCGATATTCACAAAAATTGGCTCAGATCATCTTCATACAATGTTGGCAAAAGTTATATGGAATTCAAGTTGATTTAGATCCCAACCCGTTCTCCAGATACCCGCAGCGATAAAATTCCTCCCCGAAAGCGCCAAAAAATGCTTGTGAGGCTATAACTCCGCGAGCGGTTTGGCGTGTGGAGACCAAACTTAGTGGGTGTTATAACAAGCATGACCTGAGACTACTTTTGCAGTGTTTCGACGCAGCGCCACCTGAGTGGAGTCAGGAGATATAGAAAAAAATGCATATTTTTTGCTTATAACTTCTGAATGGTTTGGCCAAAAATCCGCTAGAACGCTGGTCTCCTTACATATTCGTGGAGTCATGCCGATATCAATGGATATGCGAATTTTCCGCGTAAGTCGGCCATTTTAGTGCTCCGGCCATTTTGAATTATGCTTCAAAATGCTGTATTTTTTCGCGCATTATCGTATCGCCACGTAAAATAATTACAAAAATGTTTGGGTTCCATGCCCCGAAGCTACTCAAAAAGTTTGCGTAGCAGCGCCACAGCAGGTCAGAAAAGTTATGATGATAAATATATAAAAAATGCTAATAACTTTTTGAAAAAAATTGAACTATTGAGAAA
>NW_024873358.1:0-12471 GCF_018340385.1 Cyprinus carpio | reverse complement strand
ATTCTGCATATGAACAGGCATCTGAAGCGTATTGATTGTTCTAAATTTAGTATCACTATACACAAAGGTGCTGAAAAGCTCCCCTTTGTTAATACCAGTGAGGCCAGACACAACAAAAATAGTATGCAATTTTGGTAAAATTTGGTATTTTCATTACACTGGTTCTTCTGATGCTTTCATTTACAGATGAAACTGTATAGCAGAGGCTAATGGGACTGGAGCTGGCCATTTCTGTACAATATGCAATAGCTGGTTTGCTTACAAGGAAACACTTGCTGCCCACGGTTCGTCTTCTTGTTTTCAATAGCCAGCACAGCGTTCTTTGACTGTGCTATTCCAACAGTTTTCAACTTCTGCAACAATACAAACCATTTTCTTAGACCTAGACATTATTAACATTATTAAGTCTGCACAGCTGTTTGATAATACTTTCGTAGTAAGTATCATAATCTTTTATATTTCCCATCTGTACCTCATACTCTTCAGCAAAACCATCTGCATGTTTCTGCTTAAAGTGGTCTTCATAATCATCTGTTCTCATAGCAGTATTACTGTGTACCATGAAAACAAAGAATAATTGTGTCAAAAAAAAACATACAGGGAAAGAATCAAGTTACCAAACAACATTGTGAATTAATAAAAAAAAAAAAAAAAAAAAAAAAAAAAAAAAAAACCTGAAGAAAAACATGAGAAAAAAATTACAACTAATAATATTTAATTATACACATATCAAAACAAAGTTACCTAAAAATGGGTAAAGGGATGTCAGGATACTGATCCTTTGTTTGTCTAGAACAGAGAGTAATAGAGATTTGTTTGTCTAAAATCTAAGATCTAAAATCTAGATGACTTCTGTATCTTAAACTCCATCCAACATCACTACTCTGATTGTATTGGCAACCTCACCTTTTTGAATAGAAGAAGAAGAGAATCAGAATGATAATAAAGGACCCAAAACAAATAAGCTGCCAAAACTACACCAACAATCAGCCAGAGTGTGTCGACTCAGGGGATTCTACACGAGAATATGGTAAAATTATTTAAATGCTCCCAAAAGGAGATACAGTTCAAAGATTGCTTCTATTATTGTTGTAACAAATTCCATATAATTTTTGTTGTTCATTCATCACAAGGAATTCAGGAGGAGTTTATATTGTAATGGGTTTAAAAAATATATATATAATTCTACATTACTGGTTATATTGTGAGATGCAGAAAGTTTTCCTTCTGTTTTGATTTGTCACCTGCCCAAGCGTGTGCAGCAGATGTGTAATTGACTCCAGCAGTCAAATTCACTGATGTTATAAGGAAGTGTTAGTAGCTGTTGCATGTGTCCTTTTCTCCAGTCCATGGAATTCTAAAAAATCTTCTTTTTCCAGCTGGTTCATCCCATGTCAGGACACAGATGATATTGTGATTTCAGTAACTATGCGATTCCCTGGACTATCTCTGGCTCTGGTGAGGGGAAGAAAAAAATAAATCTGTTGGTAACAGGGGGGAATTGAAATGATACAGTTGTATACTAAAAATTTGTAGTTGCAGCAGAGCTCATTTAGTCTGTAGGCATAAAATGTAAAATTTTCTACTTAAGGTAAATATGAGAAATATTTAAAATAGTGTCAAGGTTGAAACTAAAAATTAAAAATCCAATAACGGGTCTTAAAAGAACAACCAAGATCACATTTGTGACAACATCCTCAAATAAAACAACACCAACAAAAAGATAGTTTAGTGCTAATTATTTTGATGGAAGTTAAATTGAATAGTTACACCACTTATTCTGATTTACTCTGTAACTGGAGTTCCCCTTTCAAAGGTTTCACTCAATGGATGCCCAATTGTTGTGAAGGCCATATAGAATTTTCTGCCAGTTCCCTTTCAGTCGGTCACTGTCGAACATCAAGGCGGTGACCTACCAAAATGGGATATTGCTTCGATAGACCAATCTACATCGAGGTATTAAACTATAAATACGCCCAGCCAATGCACATTGGTATGCAATTATTGCATCAGCTGCCGTTGATCACAGTGTAAAGGTATAAGAAGCAGCAGGTGCAATGACATACAAGCTTTTCGATTCAGAGCCGGGACAGTATCTTTCTGCTGACACTGTGTCTGCTGTGAAACAGAGTTCAGCATGCTCGGAAGATGCCATGTTGGCGAGATGGTACTCAGCGGCGGTGTTTCCAGTGTCGAGTGGAGGCACACGTCAGGCTGCGACGACCCCTGTCGCGTTGCAAGCGGCCATCTCGCTGTGCACCTCAGCACTAAAAGAGTCATTTCCTAAAGAGCGAGTTTCCTCTAAAAGAGCTCCACCACGTGGGCGTCTTTTAAAGCGAGGAACTCGTCCTTATAGGAGCCGTTTCACCCGTAGACGTTTTCTTCTGGGTGTGGTCAATACCTGCGGGACCAGTTGAGGGGTCACGATCGCTGCCTCACATGTCTGGGTGTCAAGCACGCTAAGGTGGCTTTCGTGGATGAAGCATGTTCCCACCGTTGCCTCTCCTACGATCTGGGGCTTGGTCTGGCAGACAGATGTGAACCACTTCCAGCAGTAGCACGGGCGGTTTGAGGGTCACAGTGGTGGCAAATCCTGCAGGGAACCAACCCTCTGGGGACCATCCCTCCTCTTTCTCCTCCGATCCAGTGGAGCGACCCACGGAACGCATTGGGCCCTCTTCAAAGAGCGTACCAGTGGTATCCATGGACTCCCCCAACAGATGTCGTCTCGCATCGGAGGAGAACGTTGGATGACAGATTTGGGGCCGCACTATGCCGCCCTCTGGACTGTGGCCACGCCTGACATTCGGATCTATGCTTTCCTGGCCGTTCGAGAGCGTAGGCTCAAGTTGAACCTCCACGCGTCCGACCCTCGAGGATTGATGATTCTCGATTGACCACTCTCGTTATCAGCCCCACGCCCCATCTCAGCTCCCCGCCCCAGTGCTTATCTTACCAGAAGTGCTTGATGAGCTCACCAAGTCGTGGACGGCACCTTTTACTGCCAGAAACCGGCCGGTGGGCTTCTCCTCCCTCACCACCCTTGATGGAGGTGCATCGAAGTGGTATTTGGCGATCCCGCCGGTGGTTGGGCGGTAGCGATGCCATTTTTTTCCAGGCTGCCCCCTCTGGTGGCAAAGCCTGAATCGGTTCCAGAAATGGCAGCTATGCTTTCCCGGGCCACCGAGAGGGTAAAGCTCGAGTGGAAACCTCCACTGCATCCTGAGCCCTCGAGGCTGGATGACTGGTTTCTCGGGGTGGCGCGCGCTTGTTCTCAGCGCCCCGCCCCAGTGCCTTTCTTCCCGGAAGTGCATGATGAGCCCCCAAGTTGTGGACGGCACCTTTCATGACTGACAGAAACTGGCTGGTTGGGCTCCTCCTCCCTCACCACCCTCAATGGTGGTGCAGTGAAGGGGTATTCGGCTATCCCACTGGTGGAGTGGTGGTAGGCTATGTAATTGTGTTCTAAGTCTGCCTCCTCCTGGCGTGGAGACCCGGTGCTTCCTTCCTGGCCCTAGGGCCTGTAGGGCATTCGTACTGGCCTACCGGCAGTGCCAATGCAGCTTGCAGGGAAGCTTGCTTCCACACCTTACATGCTATGCATTATTGCAGGTTGCACCAGGCCAATGGCACTGAAGGAACCCGCGGTGTCTGGCGGTCACAATCCGGAAGTTCTGAAAGAACTCAGAACCGCCACTGACCTCGCACTGTGAGTGACGAAGGTCACTGCGAGTTTTCTGGGTCATGCGATGTCCACGCTCGTGGTCCAGGAACGCCATCTCTGGCTGTGTCTGGCAGAGATGAGGGACACTGACAAGATTCGGTTCCTCAATGCCCCTGTGTCCCAGACCGGCTTCTTCAGCGACGCAGTCGAGAGCTTTGCCCAGGAGTTCTCGGCTGCCCAGAAGCAGATTGAGGTGATCCGACACATACTGCCCTGGTGGGCAGCTGCTGCCTCCACCCGTCCACCGGCTACAGTGCCCCAGCCTGCTAATCGCCGAGGGCAGGCCCCCGAGTATGCCTCCCCTACTGCGCAACTGCTGGAAAATCTTTTGTTTCGTTTTTCCCCGTCGTTGGCCTCATGGCTGGCGGTACCCAAATACTAGACAAAACAGCAGTTTCCTTTATGTCTGGGTCCCAGGAGGGCACAGAGAGTTGCGGACGGTCAAGCACCGGACCTCACTCATCCTCCTCCTTCACCAGATGGCAGCAGCAGGCGGTTCGAGAGCATCAACAAAGGCCCTACTCATGCACCCTCTTCCAACCCGTGGAACTGGGTGAGTCTTGCACCCCATACTCACACCACACTCTGGCCTGCTCACAATCCGTCGTTGGGTTGGGTCCCAGTGTTCCACCTCGCTGCCCCACTGCGGGTACGGCTGTTGTTCTGCTGGTCCTACTTGTACGGTTTCTATGCGCCTGGTCAGCGCTACCCAGACCGTCTTGCTGGCTTCTGCGGACCATCAGCCTTGGCTATGCAATTCAGTTCACCCGGCATCCCCCCAAGTTCAGCGGTATCCGCTTCACTACAGTGAAATTGGCCAATGCCCCTGTTCTGCAGGCAGAGATCGCAGTCCTACTGGCAAAGGATGTGATAGAGCCGGTCCCTCCAGCCGATATGAGGGCAGGGTTTTACAGCCCTTACTTCATTGTACCCAAGAAAGGCGGTGGGTTACGGCCAAACTTGGATCCGCAAGTTTTGAACAGTGCCCTTCATCGGTTACAATTCAAGATGTTGACACAGAAAATGCATCTTCGGGTGCGTCCGTCCCGTGATTGGTTGCAGCGATCGACCTGGAGGATGCGTACTTTCATGTGTTGATCCTTCTGTCTCGAGCAATGCTCCCAGGAGAATGGCGACTCCATCCCCGTATGATCCAGCTGATTTGGAGTCGTTTCGGCGCCGCTCAGGTAGACCTGTTTGCTTCTCCAGAGACCTCTCACTGCCAGTTGTTCTACTCCCTGACCTAGGGAACTCTCGGCACGGATGCACTGGCACACAGCTGGCCGCGGGGCCTGCGCAAATATGCGTCTCCCCCAGTGAGCCTTCTCGCACAGACACTGTGCAAAGTCCAGGAGGACAAGGAGCAAGTCTTGCTAGTGCCGCCGTATTGGCCCACTCGGACCTGGTTCCCTGAGCTAGTGCTCCTCGCGACAGCCCCTCCTTGGCCGATTCCTCTGAGGAAGGATCTACTGACTCAGAGACGGGGCACCATTTGGCACCCGTGTCCAGACCTTTGGAAACTCCATGTCTGGTCCCTGGATGGGACACGGATGTTCTAGGTGACCTACCCCAGGAGGTAGTGAACACCATCACTTTGGCAAGAGCGCTATCCATGAGACATGCTTACGCCTTGAAGTGGAACCTGTTCATCGAGTGGTGCGGTCGTGCTTTCCTTTCTGCAGCAAGGGCTGGAGAGAAGGTTGTCTCCCTCCACCCTCAAAGTCCAGGTTGCTGCTATTGCTGTGCACCTTGAGCCCGTGAATGGGAAGTCTCTAGGTAAGCATGACCTCATCATCAGAATCAGAATGAGCTTTTTTGCCAGGTATGCTTACACATACAAGGAATTTGTTTTCATGACAGAAGCTCCGCAGTGCAACAGAATGACGGCGTAAGAACAAAAACACAAATAATAAAAAGAATTAAAAAAATAAAAAATCAGCTTCCTTAGAGGGGCCAGGAGGTTAAATCTTTCATGGCCCCCGTTGATACCCTCTTGGGACCTGACTCTGGTGCTAAAATCACTACAGCAGGGCCCATTCGAGCCTTTGCATTCAGTTGAGCTAAAGTTTCTTTCATTAAAAATTCTACTCCTGCTTGCACTGGCCTCCATCAAGAGGGTAGGGGACCTGTACGCATTTCGGTCAATGATTCATGCCAGACCAAGTGGTGAACCTACAAGCGCTGCCCCTGGAGGAGGCAGACCCAGCCCTGGCTTTGCTCTGTCCCGTCCGAGCATTAAGATACTATGTAGATCAGACACAAAGCTTCAGGACCTCAGACCAGCTCTCTCTCTTCTAGCATTTTAAATACAGTTGCTCCTTTACGCTTAAGGAAGGTTAAGGAAAACAGTCTGACACCATGGTATAATGAGCACACTCGCACCCTTAAGAAAGCAGCCCGGAAAATGGAGCGCAGCTGGAGGAAAACAAAACTAGAGGTATTTCATATAGCTTGGCGGGAAAGTAACCTATCCTACAGAAAAGCATTAAAAACTGCGAGATCTGATTACTTTTCGTCTCTTTTAGAAGAAAACAAACATAACCCCAGGTATTTATTCAATACAGTGGCTAAATTAACGAAAAAATAAAGCATCAACAAGTGCTGACATTTCCCAACATCACAGCAGTTATGACTTTATGAACTTCTTACTTCTAAAATCGATACTATTAGAGATAAAATTGTAACCATGCAGCCATCAGCTACAGTATCGCATCAGACAGTGCACTATAGATCCCCTGAGGAACAGTTCCACTCATTCTGTACTATAGGAGAGGAAGAATTGTATAAACTTGTTAAATCATCTAAACCAACAACATTTATGTTAGACCCTATTCCATCTAAACTCCTAAAAGAGGTGTTTCCAGAAGTCATAGTTCCTCTTCTGAATATTGTTAATTCCTCATTGTCATTAGGATATGTCCCCAAAACCCCCAAAACTGGCTGTTATTAAGCCTCTCATCAAAAAACCACAACTTAACCCCAAAGAACTAGTTAATTATAGACCGATCTCGAATCTCCCTTTTCTGTCCAAGATACTAGAAAAGGTAGTATCCTCACAATTATATTCCTTCTTAGAGAAAAATGGTATCTGTGAGTATTTCCAGTCAGGATTTAGACCATATCATAGTACTGAGACTGCTCTCCTTAGAGTTACAAATGACCTGCTCTTATCATCTGATCATGGTTGTATTTCTCTATTAGTGCTATTGGATCTTAGTGCTGCGTTCGACACTATTGTCCACATCATTCTTTTGCATAGACTAGAACACGTTGTTAGCATTAATGGAAGTGCATTAGCATGGTTTAAATCGTACTTATATGACCGCCATCAGCTCGTAGCAGTGAATGAAGAGGTATCATATCGATCACAAGTGCAGTATGGAGTACCTCAAGGTTCAGTAATAGGGCTGTTACTCTTCACGCTTTACATATTACCCTTGGGAGATATCATCAGGAAACATGGTGTTAGCTTTCACTGTTATGCTGATGATACTCAGCTCTATATTCCTTCGCGGCCCGGCGAAACATACCAATTTGAAAAACTAATGGCACGCATAGTAGATATTAAAAATTGGATGAATTTCTTACTGCTAAACAGTAGTGTTAATTATAGGACCTAAAAGCTCTGCATGTTATAACCTAGAATGCTGTCTAAGACTTGATGGCTGCTCTGTCAATTCTTCGTCATCAGTTAGGAACCTAGGTGTGCTATTTGATAGCAATCTTTCCTTAGAAAGCCACGTTTCTAACATTTGTTAAACTGCATTTTTCCATCTCAGAAACTGTATCTAAATTACGGCCTATGCTCTCAATGTCAAATGCAGAAATGTTAATCCATGCGTTTATGACCTCAAGGTTAGATTATTGTAAATGCTCTATTGGGTGGTGTGTTCTGCACGCTTAGTAAACAAACTCCAGTTAGTCCAAAATGCCGCAGCAGCTAGAGTTCTTACTAGAACTCTAGTATGACCATATTAGCCCGGTCCTGTCAACACTGCACTGGCTCCCTATCAAACATCGTATAGATATTAAAATCTTGCTTATTACTTATAAAAGCCTGAATGGTTTAGCAACTCAGTATTTGAACAAACTCTTGTTACATTATAATCCTCTATGTCCGCTGCGTTTTCAAATCTCAGGCAATTTGATAATACCTAGAATATCAAAATCAGCTGCGGGCGGCAGATCATTTTCCTATTTAGTGCCTTAACTCTGGAATAACCTACCTAACATTGTTCAGGAGGCAGACACACTCTTGCAGTTTAAATCTAGATTAAAGACCCATCTCTTTAACCTGGCTTACACATAACTCACTAATATGCTTCTAATATCCAAATCCATTAAAGGATTTATAGACCGATGGTGGATCAGCACCTAGAAAGGACCTCTACAGCCCTGAAAGACAGTGGAGACCAGGACAACTAGAGCCCAGAGACAGATCCCCTGTAAATACCTTGTCTCAGACGACCACCGGGACAAGACCACAGGAAACAGATGATTCTTCTGCACAATCTGACTTTGCTGCAGCCTGGAATTGAACTGATGGTTTCGTTTTGTCAGAGGAGAACTGGCCTCCCGACTGAGCCTGGTTTCTCCCAAGGTTTTTTTCTCCATTCTGTCCCCGCTGGAGTTTTGGTTCCTTGCCGCTGTCGCCTCTGTCTTGCTTAGCTGGGGACACTTCATTTACGCGATATCATTGACTTGATTGCAAATTATTCCACAGATACTATTTAAACTGAACTGAGATGATGACATCACTGAATTCAACGATGAACTGCCTTTAACTGTCATTTTGCATTATTGACACACTGTTTTCCTAATTAATGTTGTTCAGTTGCTTTGACGCAATCTTTTTTGTTTAAAGCGCTATATAAATAAAGGTGACTTGACTTTGACTTGACTCTTTGTCTGTTACGGAGGCAGCCAGAAGGGGAATGCCGTCTCTAAAGCAGAGGCTGGCCCACTGGATTGTGGATGCCCATAACCCTGGCTTATCAGGCACAGGGTGTGTCCTGCTCACTCAGGTTGCAAGCTCACTCAACTGGAAGTGTTTGCATCCTCCTGGGCGCTGGCTCGTGGTGCCTCACTGACGAATATTTGTAGAGCTGCGGGCTGGGCAACCCTAACATGTTCACTAGATTCTATAGCCTTCATGTAGAGCCGGTATCCTCCTGTGTTCTCACCTCAAACGGGTTAGTATCAGCTTGCTTAAACTGCTCCAGAGTGTCCGTACTGTAGACCCTGTTGAGTTCCTCCATCACCCTAGGCAGCTGGACACGGGGGAACATCCGGCGCCAGGCCTCCATAATGAATCGGTGAGAATCGTGGAAGGAAGGGTTCCATATTGAGACCTAAGCGGTACTCGTATGTGTATAGTCCATGGTATAGCCTTAGAGCCCATATTTCCCCGGCAGACTTCTGCCTTCCCAAGAGGGTTTTAATCACCTCAAAATTTCTCCATATACACCTAAACGGATGCTTTATGTGTATTTGCTTCAGAAAACTCCTTTGGGAAGGATGGGGCTTCCGCAGCATCCCCCGTTCCAAGCGGAACATCCCCGTTCCACGTGTATGTTTTCCCAGTGTTATCCAATCTCACCCAGTGAGGTAGTACTTTGACAATGGTGAGTGGAACTACTTGTTCCGAGCCCGGCCTACACCAAATAGGGGTGCAAGTAGGGAACTGAGATGTCACGACCCGTCGCCACGGTTGCTGTACCACCGCTGAGTGGCTGGGTTGCAGGCACGGCTCCTCAGCGAAAACCCATGCTCGCTTTTTTATTACAAGTGAGGATACATATGGTAAGTGCACTGTTGCGCCTGACAACACACCATGGCACTCTTGCAAGAGTGCAAGATGCAAATCTGTTTTTTTTTTTTTTTTTTATAATAATAATAATCTTAATACCTAACACATGCTTAGATACAAATCTTTTTTTTTTTTTTGTAACTGGAGGTTACATTAATAGTCACACCATTACTTTAATATTTACTCTGTAACAGGAGTTTTTGATGGAGATTTGTACAAAAAGAAAGGCAACAGATATATATATATTTTTAATGTTACATACCAGTATATTTTTGATATGCAGAAAGGTTCACTTTCTCCTACGTCATCTGCAGTAAGAGCAGTGATGGAGAATGTGTAATTGACTCCAGCAGTCAGACTAGTGATGTTATAGGAGCTGTTAGTAGTTGCTGAATATCCATTTTATTTGATCACCAGTCCATTGAATTTTAAAGAAAGGTCTTTTTCTGACTTGTTCATCCCATGTCAGAAACACAGATGATGTTGTGATTCAGAAACTCTGAGATTCTTGATCACATCTGGCTCTGTTTGGGGGGCAAAAAGGACAAATCATAAATGCTGGTGAGAGATGGAGTTGAAACATGTGAGACTGATACAATTAGGAATTAATAAAGCATTTGTAGAATTTGTACGTGCTTAAGATGTTGCTGCAGAGTTTTCTGCAAAAGGCAAGTAAAAGACGTCTTACTGGTATAAAGTGAAATCTGACTGGCTCTCCCCTCTGTCACATGATCAGCTGCTACTGCAAAACACTCTGAATGTGTAATGTTCCCCATGAGTCAGATGATCTATTTTGATGGAGGTGTTTTTAGTAGTCAACATTGTTATTTTCATATTCTACACGGTAACGGGAGCTTTGGCCGTTTGGTTTAGTCCAGTTTAGTAAGACAGAGGATGTTGTAATATCATCAGCTGTGAGGGTTTATTATGACGTCAGGCTCTATGAGTAAAAATGACAAACGTTTTTAGGAATTAAAATGCAAATATTGAAAACTAACCATAGTGAAGATTTAAATATATGAAAGGAATAAGTCAATATGAATATCCAGCTAAGCGAATCAGGAAATATTTAAGTGGAAAAATACTAGTATAGTTTGAGGTAATCACTGATTCTCCTTCTGTTGATTTTATCTGCCGCAACAGCTGTGATGTTAAAAATGTATAATTGACTCCAGCAGTCAGATTAGTGATGTGATAGGAAGTGTTACTAGCTGTTGAATTCTCAGTTGTTTTAATCACCAGTCCACTGAATTTTAAATAAAATCTATTTTCCAACTGTGTTCTTCCCATATCAGAAACACAGATGTGGTTGTGATTTCAGTCACTTTGAGATTCCTGATCACATTTGGCTCTGTGTGGGAAGAGAACAGCAAATAATTATTCATAATTAATTAAAAGAGCTGTCAGAACAATGTTATTATAAATTGTTAAAATATTTTTTAATATTATAATATTTTATATATTATAAAATTTTACAATATTCCAGGTACATCAATGAAATGTAATAGTACATGGTTCCACTAATATAGCAGATTTCAGATGGCAGCAATGCTAAAATCTCAGAAATTTACTAATTTAAGAGGAAAACTACTAAACATGCATGAAATTTGGACAAAAGAAGAAGAATAATGATTTTTTATATATATATATAATTCTACATATGGTATATTGTGAGATGCAGAAAGTTTCTCCTTCTGTGATTTATCTCCTGCCACAGCAGTGATGCAGAATGTGTAATTGACTCCAGCAGTCAAATCATTGATGTGATAGGAATGTGTTAGTAGCTGTTACATGTGTCATTTTCTCAGTCCAGTGAATTCTAAAAAAATCTCTCTTTCCAACTGGTTCATCCCAATGTCAGAGACACAGCTGATTTGTTGTGTTTCAGTCACTCTGAGATTTCCTGACCATCACTGGCTCTGTGTGTGGAAGAGAAAAATAAATCTGTTGGTAACAGGGAGAATTGAAATGATACGGTTGCATAACATTTGTAGTACACCAGAGCTCAGTGAGTCTGTAGGCATAAAAAAAGCATAGAATTTTCTACTCAATAAGCTGTGTTTCCACTGTCGGGCCAAAAAGCGGGCGTGCTAGTGCGTGCCAGAGCAGTTAGTCGCGTTTACACATTGTCACTACCGGTTCTTGATCGTGCCTCGGTGGTGCTTACTTGGGACCAATGGCTCGGGTTTTTTGGCCCGACGAAAACCTTGGTCCAAAGTGGGCCAGCTGGGGTTAGAGGGGTGGTTATGAACAAAGGTGGAGTTTATCCGCGTCTGCAGAGCGTCAGCGCCGCGCAGAATCATTTCAGAAAGCTAAACAGCTAAGACACCAGCATTAAAAAACTTTTTAAAATAAGTTGCAGCATCAAACTTACTTTCAGTCAGCAGGGAGTATGTTTGAAATAAGCTTGATCCCGATGTGGATTATAATCATCCATACCAGGCAGAAATATTTATAAATGCGATAAGCGAGCAAAAGACTGCATGCTAGCCATTCAACGTCACCATAGTAAAAAATGGTAAATGACCACTTGAAGAAATCAGACGTCAGCTTACTTATTCTCTATCACAAATCGTGTACTTTATTTAGTAACATATTTTATCTGTCTATAAGTCTCGTCTGGAGGTTAGACCCGTAAGCCTATGTCATTAAAATATAGTAATGTTTTTGTTCGGGAGCTTTTATTAACAATATAGAGAATTATAATTCTTTCTAAATGTGAATTACTGTGACTACAAATAACACAGAAAACCGACTCGACTGAATAAGCAGGGTTATGTTCATACGCTTTATTTCTGTTGTGACTCATTTTAAATCCTGATAAATTTAAATTCATTATGATCAATGTATCACTTATATTAAAACACCAATGCTTTTGGATTTATAAAAAAAGAACAAAGCATGCAAAGCCAACCTGCCCCTTTTATCATGTTCGTTT
>NW_024873357.1:0-13557 GCF_018340385.1 Cyprinus carpio | reverse complement strand
GAAAATTTACGTCTGATATAGGTTTCCAGAAGAGTGGCGTGGCAAAATGGCTCGACAGCGCCACCTATCGTAAAAAAATCAACAGCCCTCGAGCTGTGTTTCACGTACATGCATCGAAAATTGGCACACATATGTAAAGCATCAGTACCTACAAAAAGACTCTTGGAGCAATATCCGAAAACCCAACAGGAAGTCGGTTATTTTTAATTTTATGAGCAAATTTTGCATCATTTTGTCATTTGCATGCCTTGTATTTTAACGAACTCCTCCTAGAGATTTATTCAGATCAACACCAAATTTGGTATGCCTAATCTAAAGGCCTTGGCGATGTTGAATTGCGAAGATCTTGAGTTTCGTTGAAGGTTGCGTGTCCGTGGCGGCCTGACGAATTTCGATGATTCGGCCATGAAAAATGAAGTTGCTATAACAACCCAGATTGACCATGCCCATAATTCAGTTATCGTTATAGCTGACGCCTGCTGGCAACAGGAAAGTTAACAGTATTGTTACGCTGTGACGAACTACTTCGAGAAATTTTATGACATAATTTTTTTTTTCAGTCACTCACTAATCTAAAGGCCTGTGCGATGGGGTTCTCTCGATTGTGAAGATCTGAGTTTTCGTTAAAAGGGCGTGTCCATGGCGCGGTCACAAGTTTAGATGTCTCGCCATGGGAATAAAAGTTGTTGTAACTCAGGCATAAAAATGTCCGATCTTGCCCAAACTTCACATGATTGATAAATGTCCTGGCCTGAACACATCTGATGGCCAATATTCCATTGGGGTGTGGCAAAATGCCTCGATAGCGCCACCTATACATTTTCAAAGGAGTGCGCCTCGAGCTACGTTTCACGTACATGTACAAAAATCAGTACACACATGTAACACAGCAATACCTACAAAAAAGTCTCTTGGTACGAAATTCGAATCCCAACAGGAAGTCAGTTATTTTTGAATTTTCTCTGCAAAAATTTGTGTCGTTTTTTTGCCATTTTCAGGGTTTGTACTGTAACTAACTCCTCCTAGAGATTTATTCAGATCAACACCAAACTTTGTCAGTCTAATCTAAAGGCCTTTGCGATGTTAAATTGCGAACATCTTGAGGTTTCTTTTAAGAGCATGTCTGTGGCGGCCTTACAAATTTCGATGTTTCGCCATGAGAAAGGAAGTTGCTATAACTCAGACATACAATGTCCAATCTGCCATCAAACTTCACATGTTTGAGAAGACTCCTGACTGAATATATCTACATGCCAATATTCAGATATCGCTTATAGCGCCACCTGCTGGCAACAGGAAGTGACATGTTTTACGCCGTAACAAACTACTCCTAGAAATTTCATGACATTTTATAATTTTTTTTTTGGTCAGTATAATCTAAAGGCCTTTGCGATGTTAAATTGTGAACATCTTGAGTTTTCATTAAAGGGTGTGGCCATGGCGCCGTGACAAAGTTCAATGTCTCGCCATGGGAATAGAAGTTGTTGTAACTCAGGCATAAGATGGTCCGAATCTTCCCCAAACTTCACATGTTCGAAAAGAGTCTTGGCCTGAACACATCTGAAGGTCAATATTCCACTATAATCATAGCGCCACCTGCTGGCAACAGGGAAATGGCTTTTTTTACAACTAACTTAAAACATGCAATGTCCAATCTGCACCAAACTTCAAATATTTGGAAAGAGTCATGGCCTGAAGATATCTAAAGGCCAATGTTCAGTTATAATCATAGCGCCACCTGTTGGCAATAGGACACAATTCATGCTTTATACTAACTCAAACATTCCTATGTTCAATCTGCACTAAATTTCATATGCTTGATAAAAGTGCTGGACTGAAGAAATCTACATGCCAAAATCCAGTTATAGTCATAGCGCCACCAGCTGGCAGCAGAAAGATTGGCACATATAAATGACTTTGACATATTCCTCTTATATTTACCACATTAAACGCATATTTCTCGCCGTTCGCTGTTTCAAAAAAGCAACACCGGCGGTGAGCCCGGGTGCGAGGGCCCGTTCATCGCTGCTTGCAGCTTTAATTAGGCCCGAGCACCCGAGGGTGTGAGGACCCCTTGTATCTGCTGTTCTTCTTCTTCTTCTTCTTCTTCTTTTCTTCTTCTTCTTCTTCTTCTCTCAAAATGAATCGCATTTTTCAGGGCCTAAACATGCTCGAAAAGTCCTGAAACTTTGCACACCCGTCAGACCTGGTGAAACTTTACGTCTGATATAGGTTTCAGAAGAGGGTGTGGCAAAATGGCTCGACAGCGCCACCTATCGTAAAAAAATCAACAGCCCTCGAGCTGTGTTTCACGTACATGCAAGAAAATTGGCACACATATGTAAAGCATCAGTACCTACAAAAAAGACTCTTGGAGCAATATCCGAAACCCAACAGGAAGTCGGTTATTTTTAATTTTATGAGCAAATTTTGCATCATTTTTGTCATTTGCATGCCTTGTATTTTAACGAACTCCTCCTAGAGATTTATTCAGATCAACACCAAATTTGGTATGCCTAATCTAAAGGCATTTGCGATGTTAAATTGCGAAGATCTTGAGTTTTCGTTGAAGGGCGTGTCCGTGGCGGCCTGACGAATGTCGATGATTCGCCATGAAAAATGAAGTTGCTATAACTCAGACATACAATGTCCAATCTGCCCCACAAACTTCACATGTTTGATAAGACTCCTGACCTGAACAGATTGACATCCCCATATTCAGTTATAGTCCATAGCGCCACCTACTGGGCAACAGGAAGTGACATATTTTACGCTGTAACAAACTACCCCGAGAAATTTTATGACATAAATGTTTTTTTTTCAGTCACTCTATTCTAAATGCCTGTGCGATGTTAAATTGTGAAGATCTTGAGTTTTCGTTAAAGGGCGTGTCCATGGCGCCGTCACAAAGTTCGATGTCTCGCCATGGGAATAAAAGTTATTGTAACTCAGGCATAAAATGTCCGATCTTGCCCAAACTTCACATGTTCGATAAGAGTCCTGGCCTGAACACATCTGAAGGCCAATATTCCATTGGGTGTGGCAAAATGCCTCGATAGCGCCACCTATACATTTTCAACGGAGTGCGCCTCGAGCTACGTTTCACGTACATGTACAAAAAATCGGTACACACATGTAACACACCAATACCTACAAAAAAGTCTCTTGGTACGAAATTCGAATCCCAACAGGAAGTCAGTTATTTTGAATTTTCTCTGCAAAATTAGTGTCGTTTTTTCCATTTTCAGGGGTTGTACTTTAACGAACTCCTCCTAGAGATTTATTCAGATCAACACCAAACTTTGTCAGTGTAATCTAAAGGCCTTTGCGATGTTAAATTGCGAAGATCATGAGGTTTCGTTGAAGGGCGTGTCTGTGGCGGCCTGACGAATTTCGATGTTTCGCCATGAGAAAGGAAGTTGCTATAACTCAGACATACAATGTCCAATCTGCCCCAAACTTCACATGTTTGAGAAGACTCCTGACCTGAATATATCTACATGCCAATATTCAGATATCGCTATAGCGCCACCTGCTGGCAACAGGATGTGACATGTTTTACGCCGTAACAAACTACTCCTAGAAATTTTATGACATTTTTATAATTTTTTTTGGTCAGTCTAATCTAAAGGCCTTTGCGATGTTAAATTTGTGAACATCTTGAGGTTTCATTAAAGGGTGTGGCCATGGCGCCATGACAAAGTTCGATGTCTCGCCATGGGAATAGAAGTTGTTGTAACTCAGGCATAAGATGTCCGATCTTCCCCAAACTTCACATGTTCGAAAAGAGTCTTGGCCTGAACACATCTGAAGGTCAATATTCCACTATAATCATAGCGCCACACCTGCTGGCAACAGAAAATGGCTTGTTTTACACTAACTTAAACATGCAATGTCCAATCTGCACCAAACTTCAAATATTTGATAAGAGTCATGGCCTGAAGATATCTAAAGGCCAGATGTTCAGTTATAATCATAGCGCCACCTGTTGGCAATAGGACACACACATGCTTTATACTAACTCAAACATTCCATGTTCAATCTGCACTAAATTTCATAATGCTTGATAAAAGTGCTGGACTGAAGAAATCTACATGACAAAATCCAGTTATAGTCATAGCGCCACCAGCTGGCAGCAGGAAGATTGGCACATATAAATGACTTTGACATATTCCTCTTATATTTACCACATTAAAACGCATATTTCTCGCCGTTCGCTGTTTTACAAAAGCCACCCCGAGGTGGTGAGCCCAGGTGCGAGGGCCCGTTCATCGCTGCTTGCAGCTTTAATTAGGGCCCGAGCCAATGGGCGCAGGGCCCTATTGTTTTTCTAAGGATTATTCTTATTATTATTATTTTTATTTTTTATTAAACCTTCCGGGGGTTTTTGGGGGCCTTAACATGCTCAAAAACTCTTGAAAATTGGCACACACATTGGAACCTGCGGCCATCAGGACGCCGCAGAGGCTGGGACCCGGGCGTGGCACAGGGGCTCTACGGCGCCCCCTGGAACACAGTCAGAAATCTTGAACCATAGCTCACACATACTTGCATGTATTTATATGAAACTCTGTACACTTATAGATCTCATTGAGCCGAACAACTTTCGCGCTCTATGTCATAGGCTCCGCCCAACAGGAAGTGAGTTATTCAGGGCTGTTTAAAAAAAACATGCTCTGGAATTTGAAATACTCCTCTGAGGTTTTACACCCGTTCTCCACGAAACTCGGTGAACATGATCTCAAGACATTGGGGATGAAAAATTGCCAGGGGATTTTTGATATCTCGAACAGTTTGTCCGTGGCGAGGCGTTGAAATTAGGGCAAAAAATGAGAAACAGGAAATGTCTAATAACATCCACATACATTTTTTTGATTCACATCAAACTTCATCTGATTGTTCGATGTATGATGCCGATCGCATATATGTGACTATTAGGAGTCAAAGTTATAGCGCCACCAACTGGCAGCAGTTGTCATTTTCAAAATGCTTTGAATTCAGCATCTTATTTTCACTCGATTTGCTTCAAACTTCATCAGAATAATGACAAAACACGGCCGATGTAAATCTGTTGTGGGGATATTGATATCTAATATAGTGTTGCCATGGCAACGTGTCAAACTTGAATATTCTGTTCTGGTGATTTTAAGGCAATTAACATGCTCAGAATTACATAAAACTCAAAACACATATGAGTATTAATGATAGCTAGACACTGGCAAAAGCTTATGAAAGGGCGTGGAGGAGGCACTCTATAGCGCCACCTTTTGTCAAAAGTGGGGGGGTTAGTTTTAGCTACAGACACCAAACTCGGTACATATATTGTTCTTATCAAGACGGACAACTTTCTAATTTACAGTCATCAGCTACGACCAACAGGAAGTCGGCTATTTTGGTTTAAATGTGGATTTTTGGAAAAAATATGCTGTGAATTAATGCATACTCCTCAGAGGAAAATTACACTATACACACCAAACTTTGTCTACATGATGCCAAAACATTGAGGAACCTAAATTGCGAATGGATTTTGGATAGCTTGAACGGTTTTGCCGTGGTGATTTTTTGAAATAACAGTAAAAAGGGAAACATTACTTGTCTTGTATTTTTAAATTGCAGCTTACAAACACTTCAAAACCATTTTTCATACAGAGTAGAAGTCATTCTGAGGAAATATGCATAGTTTCACGACTTTACAACACTGTATGGATAACAGAAAATTAAAAAACTGTCAGACATCTGATCTCACTCTGAGGCCACTCTCTGTGTGTGTGTGGCTGGCTGGGGCTGGCTGACAGAGAGAGAGAGAGAGAGAGAGAGAGAGAGAGAGAGTTAACATCTCTTTAATCACCAGAAAAAAAAAGAAAAAAAATAAGTAATTGTGTGTTGTTGTTTTTTTGTTGTTTTACATCATTACAGCTTAAGAAATCTCTTAGGCCTTATCCTTTTCTGTCAGTTTTAGGGACAAAAAAAAAACTAGTACAATTTGTAGGGCACAGACAACATGATTTTAAATAATTAGGTTAAGAATTATGTTAACTGCAACATAAAAGATTAAAAAAAAAAAACGTGACTTAGCTGTAATGCAGGCAAAAATATTTTGCAAATGCTTATAGATCAATAAAATCATTAAAAATGCTTTTTCGTTGAGTGCATAATAATTAGGTCACATTGATATTCTGATTATATTTTTTTTCCAAGCACATTTTACCAATTCCAAATCACATCAATCTTAATAAATACTATACATTTGTGTATTTAATCATTTATGAGTGATATATAATTGTCCTTGAAGACTGGAAGTGAAAAACTCCTTATATTCAGGAGTGCTGAATTATTAGGCATGTTTTCTTGTCATGCATTGGCCATAGAGCTCATTGTAGCGGTGCCTCAGGTGTTGAAATAGATTTGTTTTACATTATACATAGTCACACGTACTCCGTCCGCAGTGCGTATACAGTATGTGTATGCGGTGCAGCAGCGAGAGCGCGTTATTGTAACGCGAAAGCACATTAAAATAATGCGCGAGCGCGAATCTCTCCGCTCGCACGCAGATTTCCTCTTCTTTGTCACAAAACCAGACACGCGTGCTCATATACATGCTGCTCTCGCTCGGAGAGAATGCGCACACTTAAAACCGTGCTTCCTCTGCTCAAACTGTGTCCTGTGAACTCACAACTCTCTCTATGGTCATGCGCTAGATATTCATTCTTTTCGCACCTTTCTATTTCTAACCTTTTTTGTTCACATCCTTTACCGTGTGCAGTGTGAACGCTCTGATCCATTAACATGGGCTCGGAAAAAATACGCATTACAGACAGCGTGTGAACCTGGAGATACGTAGGCATATGTTCTGTTCTCTGTTCTGTTCTCGCGCTTCATTTAGGCGCATTCATTCTGACTGGTTCAGATAGCAACACCAAACGTGCAGTGTGTAATACCAATCATGGCCACCACTAGATGGCGCTATAGGATTACTTTTAAATAATTGTTGTAGAAACGTGTATAGAGCATTTAAATCATTTATAAAAATATTTCAAAGAAAAATAATATGTATTTTAAAAAGCTAATGAATTTGACAGGAAATATAGTTCTATATAATCATTTCACAAATGTTTATAGATCATTAAAAGGATTTTTAAAAATGATTATAGATGATGAAAAGTGTTGGCAACATTTTATAATAAGCTCTCTTTAGTTTACATTAGTTAATGCAATAACTAACATGAACTAACAATGAACAATCTATTTTTCAGATAATTTATTAATCTTTTTTATGTTAGTTAATCCTATCATTAAAAATATTAATGTTAATGTTATTTCACAGTACATAAACTATCTTAAAATAAAACTGTAAATAAAAAATGTATTAGTAAATAATGTATTAAAATATTTTTAACTAAGCTTTAATTAACATATATGGGTGTGTGAAAATGATATAGTTAAATATATATAGTCTTTAACATTAGTACAAGCTAAGTATGAAAAAACATATTTTTACTGCATTTGTTTGTGTTAGTAAAAAAATAAAATATGCTAATTCATGGTACAGTAACTTGATGTACATTAACTATAAATTTTAATTAATAATGTAGTAATCCATTTTGAACATAATATTAACTAAGATTCATAAAATCCTATATAAATGATGTACATGTTAACTTATATAATGTTAAAAAACTAAATCCTTATTGAAAAGTGTTAGAATAATTTTAGAATAATATATATATATGTGTTCTTTAATGTAGTTATAGATGTGGTGGTGAGTGTGTGAGAGAAAGACAGAGAGAGAGTGTGTGAGAGAAAAGACAGAGAGAGACTCACAAAATGCGAAATCAGGTGTGCCCAATCCTGTTCCTGGAGATCGACTGACCTGCAAAAGTTCAGCTCCAACTCTAATCAGTCACACCTACCTTTAATTTTCAAGCAATCCTGAAGACATTAATTTAGTTTCTTCAGGTGTGTTGGATTAGGGAATGGAGCGTAAAACAGTTACAGGACAAGTCGATCGCCCATTAACATGGTGGAGTTAGGAACCCTGTGCTAGAGGGGTTACGGCTGATGTGGATCCCCTGGGTTAACAGTTCTCCTGATGCCACTGGGGGCTGGAGTGAGGCCCTTATTGACGGCTATGTAGGGCCCGAGCATCGCTGGTGTGCAGACCCTATTGTATCTTGCTTCTTTCTTCCTTTATGTTTCTTCTTATTCCTTTTTTTTCTTCTGCTTCTCCAAACTGGAATCGCATTTTTGAGGGCCCCTAACATGCTCGAAAAACTCTCTGAAACTTTGCACACGCGTTCAGACCTGGTGAAAATTTACATCTGATATAGGTTTCAGAAGTGGGTGTGGCAAAAGGCTCGACAGCGCCACCTATCGGTTAATTTCAAATCAACAGCGCCTCGAGCCAGTTGTCGACGTACATTGCACGAAAATTGGCACACATATGTAGAGATCACCATTACCTACAAAGAAGTCTCTTGGTAGCAAAATCCGAAAACCAATCAGGAAGTAAGTTTATTTTGAATTTCCTGAGCATGATTTTGCATCAGTTTTTGTCATTTTTGCATGCTCGTACTTTAACGAACTACTCCTACAGATTTATTCAGATTGTTTTTCAAATTTGGTGAGGGTCATCATAAAGGCCTTGCGATGTTACTGGTTAAATTGCGAAGGTTTTGAGTTTTCGTGTGAAGGGATGTGTCATGGTGGCCCTGACAAATTCGATGATTCGCCGTGAAAACATGAAGTTTGCTATAACTCAGGCAATACAATGTCCAATCTGCCACAAACTTCACATGCTTGATAAGACTTATGACGTGCTGAACACCGATGGATATGCCACCATATTCAGTTGTTAGTTGGTGACAGTCATAGACCCTTACTTGCAACACCTGCTTGTAACAGGACAGAGTTGTGAATGGTTATCTACGCTGTACAAACACTCCGAGGAAAATATTACATCAAACATTTTTTTCAAAGTCACTCTATTATAAAAGGCCTGTGCGATGTTAAATGCTAGAAGATCTTGAGTTATTCGTTAAAGGGCGGCACTTGGCGACCGTCACAAAGTTTCGATGCTACTAATGCCGTAAAAAATAAAAATTGCTTGTAACTCAGGCAATAAAAATGATCAATCTGCCCCAAATTCAAACGTTTGATAAGAGTCCTGGCCGCTGAACCATCTGACATGCCAATATTCCATGGGTTCATAGTTATAGCGCAAAATGCCTCCAGGATAGCAGCCACCTATACATTTTTAACGGTAGTGCGCCTCGAGTACGTTTGACGCAAATGTACAAATAATCAATAAGCATTACAACACACGTAAATAGGCTGCGCAAAATTCTAGTTCTCTTGGTAAAAATGCGAAAATCCCAAAGTAAGCAACACATTTAGCTCAGTGTTAAATTTTCTCTGCTAATAATTTGGTGTCGAAAAAGAATTTGGGGTGTACTTTAACGAACTCAGGCTAGCAATTTATTCGATCAACACCCAAACTTCACACATTTCACAAGAGTCCTGTCCTGAGTTACATCACGAAGCTCTGAGCGTTTGTTTAAGTCAATCGCGCCATGGCGATGGCAAAAATTTCGATGTGTTAGCCATGAGAAAGGAGTTGCTATGGAGCTAAACATACAATGTTAATAAAAAGCCAAACTTCACATGTTTGAAAGCAGGCTGACCAAATATATCTAGCAGCATGCTCTTTCAGATATCCTGCTATAGCGCACCTGCTGCTCACAGGAAGTGACATGGCTTATTAATGCAGTGAACAAGAACATTACTCCTAACTATGCTTTGACTATTTTGATAAATTTTCAAGCTTCAGCACGTTTGATTAATAGTCCTTTGCGCTGTTAAATTGTGAACATGCTTGAGGTTCATTATAGGGTAGTGGCCACTACGCGACAACAGGAAGTGACATGTCTCGCCATGGGACTTTTATGCATGTTAGCAACACCTTTAAAAATATGTCCGATTGTGGGCAAACTTCACATGTCGAAAAAGAGTCAAACTGAACACATAGCAAAATTTCATTATTCCACTATAATCATAGCTATTATTACTATGATAACAGGAAACTGGGCTTGTTTTACACTTGCTTACATGCATGCTCCAATCTGCCCGCAAATTCAAAATTTTTATAAGAGTCCTGGCCTGAAGATATCTAAAGGACCAATATTCAGTTATAATCATAGGCCCACCTGCTGGGCAACAGGCACAACTTAGCTTTATACTAACTTAAGACATTCAATGTCGGATCTGCCCGAAAATTTAAATGCTTGAATAAAAGTCCTGGTGAATGAAGAAATTGTACATGCCAAAATTCCAGTTATGTCATAGCGCCACCAGCTTGGCAGCAGGAAGGATGTGGCACAAATATGGACCATTTTTAAAATTCATCTGGTAATGAACGTGTCGTTAATCGCATATGGCTCGCGGTGGTGGTGAGACAGGGTACGAGGGCCCCTTTCACGCTGCTTGCAGCGGTGAAGTAGGGCCCGTTCATCGCTGCAGTGCGCAGGACCCTTTAATTGCTACGTTTATATTCTTCTTCTTATTCTTCTCCTCCGCAAATGAGTCGCATTTTTGAGGGCCTAAACATGCTCCAAAACTCACGAAACCTTTGCACCACGCATCAGAACTGGCGGAAAGAATTTACATCGGATAATAGGTTGCAGACTGTGTGGGTGGTCGCAAAATGGCTCGCTAGCGCCCTCCTATTAAATTTCAACGGAGTGCGCCTCGAGCTACGTTTCACGTACATGCGACATTGATGAATTGGTACCACACGTGTAGCACACCATTATCTACAAAAAAGTCTCTTGTATGCAAAATGCAAAACCCAACAGGAAGTAAGTTATTTGAATTTCTCTGTATGATTTGTGCAGTTTTTGCCATTTCAATGCCTCGTACTTTGACGAACTCCATCCTACAGTTTGTGTATCGGATTGTCTTCAAATTTGGTGAGGGTATCATAAGAAGACCTTTGTGATGTTAAATTGCGAAGTTTTGATGTTTTTCGTCAAGGGGTGTGTCCCTGGCGGCATGACAAAATTTTGATGTTCGCCCGTGAAAACAGGAAGTTGCTGTAACTCAGGCAAGCAATGTCGATCTGCCCCAAACTTCACATGTGCTGATAGGTGTTCTGTCCTGAACAAACACTCATGACCAAAATTCAGTTATCGTCATAGGCGCCACCTGCTGGCAAAACAGGAAGTGACATGGTTAAAACTGTTATGGACTCCTAGGAACATATTAAAAAAGTGTCAACAAAGTGTAAAATAGGCTGGACAACATGCTAGAAAACATCCTAAAACATGCGGCAACACTTAGTAAGTGCTAACGCGCATGCTCCTAATGCACAGGTGAAAAAAGGAAAAGTTGCTGTAACTCAGGCCAGGCAATGTCGGATCTGCCCCAAACTTCAAACGTTTTGACAAGAGTCTGTCCTGAACCAAATCAAACAATGTGCTCGTTCCTCTGTCCTGGTTGATAGTTTGCACTTCCTGGTCGGGCCACCTATGGCGAAAGAGGCAGATGGACGAGCAGTGACTGTTAACAATTGTTAATGGACCGTGGCATCTCTTGCCAAATAATAAACACGCAGATTCAACAGTGCTTTAAATAGTTGTCAAAATTCTAGAAGCATGCTAAAAACATGCTAGACAACACGATGCTCAGTGTTCAAGGCATTGCTATTAATGGCCGTGAGAAATAGAACCATACTGTTAACGCAAGCATACCAATGTCCCAATCGCCTCAAACGTCACAAAGGTTTGATTATGAGTCTGTGTTCGAAAGACATGTCCACTGGTCTACTTATTTGGTTATAGCTATAGCGCCACTTACTGGCAACAGGAATCAGTCAGTGACATGTTTTTCAATGATATTGCATAAGTTAGGCAAACCAAAAAATATGGACCATTTGTGTGCCGAAACATGCTAGAAAATATTCCCTAACATGCCACCACCAATTAACTAACGTGCTTAAAGCAATGCTATTAATACTAGGAAATAGGAAGTGTTGTGACTCCAGGCAGAGCAATGTCCGGATCTGACCAAAACTCATACGTTTGAGAGGTGTTATGCCCTGAACAAACAACCATTCCCAAATTCAGTTATGGACCATTAGAAAGCCACCTGCTTGGTAACAGGAAGTGACATGGTTAACACTGTAATGGAATCCTAGAACATATTAAAAAGTGTCAACAAGTGTTAAATAGGCTGGCAACATGCTAGAAAAAACATACTAAAACATGCTAGCAACATACTTAGCTAGAATCTTCAAAACACGCTACTAAGCCACTGTAAACAGGAAGTTGCTGTAACTCAGGCATACACAAACCAATCACCCTCAAACTTCAGCGTTTGATTTAGGAGTCCCATCTGGAAGATATCTAGCATGTTCATATCTAGTTTATAGCTATGGCGCTCGGACTCCTGGCAACATGTTAAAAGTGTCAGGAAGTGCTAAATACACTGGCAACATGTTAAAACATACTAAAACATGCTAGTAGCATAGCTAAATTTAAAAAAACATGCTACTAATGCGTGAATGAAAAAGGAAGTTGCTGTAACTCAGGCTAGCAATATCCGATCTCCCCAAACTTCACATTCCAAGAGTCTGTCTAACCATCACATGCCTGATTTGATTATGTCTAGCGCCACCTGATGGCAACAGGAAGGCTGTTTACCTTTATGGACTCCTTGCAAAAATAAAAGAACAACTTTTTAAATAGGCTGGAAAATTTCTAGAAGCAGCTTAAACTTTCTACAACATTTAGCTCAGTTAAAGCTGCTATTAATGCAGTGAAGTAAAACATTACAATCGTTCAACAATGCCCAATCTCCCCAAAATTCAAAAGTTTGTGGTCGGGCCCTGAAGAATTCCATGCTATTTGGTTTTTAGTTAAGTGCCCCTACTGACAAGAAGTACTTTTAAATACGTTATGAAATTTTGCAACCGTAAAAATGCCATTGTGTGCAAATAAATGCTAGAAATTTCCAAACATGCTAGAACCCTATTTGTGCTAAGGGCTATAATCTATAAAAAAGGGGAAGTTTTGTAATTTTGGGCATCAATGCCCAATCTGCCCCAAATTTCACAGTTTATAAGACTGGCCTGACCAACAAAAGCCAAAATTATTATAGGTGCCCACCCTGGCAAAGGAATACTTTTTAACTAACTTAAAACCAAATGAAAAAAAAAAAAAAAAAAGCTGGGGGATCTGCCCTAAACTCACTGTTTTGAATAAGATTCCTAGTCTCACAATTTTTAGGCCATCTTTCAGTTATAATCATACCGCCACCTGATATGACAGGAAATTACTTAGTTCAACTAACTTAACAGCAATATCCGGTCAGCCCAAAGTTCTTGTGTTTGTGATGGGTCCCTGCCTGAACCCTCTTAGGCCATATTTGTTTATAGTCAGCGCCACCTCGGCACCCATAATTACTTCTTTTACCTAGTTAAACATCGCAATTTCTGATCTCCCCAAAACTTGCATGTTTGGAAAAGTCCTGGCCTGAAGACTTTTACATGCCGATATTCATTTC
>NW_024873356.1:0-14282 GCF_018340385.1 Cyprinus carpio | reverse complement strand
GTGTTTGTTGTTGTCTAAAGTCATGAACGCTAGTTGGTGCTCCAGTATAATCGGTCCGCCGAAACTCATCCAGTGAGAAACGTTCCGCGGTGCAAAAATAATTTATTAAAAATGCGGAAATTTTTTTGTGTAATTAATTAATCTTAATTAACGCGTTATTTTTGTGTAATTAATTAATCTCAATTAACGCGTTAAAGTCCCGAATTGCCTTATCTGTATCAATAGACATGTGAGATCAAAGCATTAAAGAAACCCCCCCCCCCCCAATCTGACCGCCCACCTGGGGATATCATTTGGCCCACCTTTTCATCTCATATCTGGAGCCGGGCCTGAACTAGGTTATTAAGATTTTTTTTTTTTTTTAAATATACTAAATTTCAACTTCATTGCCAAAGATATATGACATTGCTTATCAGAAGTACATATTTACCATATTTCAAAGCACATATAAAATATACTAAAAGTCCCACTTAAATGGTTCAAAAATATCACTCAAAAGTTATACTAATTGGAATTAATGTAATTTTTAAACTTTAATATATTTGAAATTAAGTACAAATACTCTGCATGTATGTGGTCAAAAACATTACATTTAATTCACACTTAAGTGTATTGTTAACTAACATTAAAGTGTATTTTAGTTCACATTAATTGCTTGTCAGTACATTAGTAGTACAATTTAACCATATTTTAAAGACACTAGAAGCAATAATGAACACATAATTCTACATATAAAGATGTACTAAAAAAGCCCCCTTAAGTGGTTAAAAAAAATCACTCAAAAGTTTCGCTTATTGCATTTAAAATAACTTTAAAATGTGATACATTTGAAATTAATTTACAAATACAATGTACTTAAGCAGCGAAAATACATATTTAATTTGCACTTATGTGTGTTCTTTTAAGTATATTATTTCCGCAATAAGTACACTTTATAAAAGTATACTTAAGGTGCACTTCTTTTTCACAAGGGATGAGCCACCTTTAAACATAAAAATATCCACTTCGATTAAGTTGCGGTTGTTTTAGAAGTTTATGACAAGTGAAATGTATGTGAGAGAGAGAGAGAAAAAAGATTTTCCCCCGGTTGTTGTTTTAGAACATTAAGCCCCGCTCCACTTGCACTACCTTTGCGCTCACATATCTCGCACATTTTACAGTGTCTCGAAGCACTGCCTTTTAGAATATTATTAATAGCCTATTGTCCTGCGACGGCACCGCGGGGGCTGCGGGGGTGTCCCGTACGCCACTGCATTTCTGAAGTGAAATGCATTTCTGAAGAAGTACATAAAGAGTAACTAAAAAGCATACTTTCCTATGTTTAGTTTAAAAGTAGTATACTAATAGCACACTTGAATACACTTCTTTTTTCGTAAGGGATGGAATACAGATAATAAGGGAAGGCATATATAGATATATATGTATATATATGTAGTGATGTGATCAACCATTTTTTTTGGCTAAGTGGTACATTCCACCTGTATAAAAGGGATGTGATGGACATCCAGGTAGCGTGTCATTTGGGGTCTCCTCGGACGTGACGGCATTCTTTGTGCGCCGTGTTTTATGTCCAGCAGGTAAGAGCTACTGGTGGCAGTGGCAGCATAATTATCTGTTGTCGGGAGGGGTAATTTGACACCAGTTTAATTTGCAGTGTGGCTGAGGAGAGATTTTAGATGCGGATAAACGTTTATCTCTGCAAACCTCCAACTCGTACGCCAGTGAGTGCGCGGGTCAGTGCGAGTCTGTATCTGCAGGTATGTCACATGTGTAATGTCTCATAGTGTACAGTGTAGGGGTTTGCTGGGATCTTGAGGCGGTAAATTATATTTCTGCATTTAACACGTTTTTGTGTTTTTAGTGACACGGGGGGGCCAGGAGGTGTTGCAGCAGGCTTTTGGTGATCTATTTGAAAATACGAGTATCTTTATGTGTTTGAGTCTCGGCACCGGAGAGCTTTCGGGCGCAGCGGATTGTCTTTCATTGTGCCTGCTAATTCTTTCGACTACTCTTCTGCCATTTACCGGACGGTGAATGTTGTGTGTAGTTGCACCGCATACTCTGATTTAATTGACCGACTTCCTTGTAGTGTACGTGGATTAATTTGAACGATCGGAACGATCGCGTTCCCGGTCTGAAGCGACGCATTGCCCTCAAATATTTATTGACTAAAAACTTGTGGTGGGGTAATTACAGTAAGTGTTTGACACGACCATTGTGTTTGACTGTTTCTTTGTCAGAGGATTTCCTATTGAACTGCTTCATTGATGGTTGTATTTTTTTTTGTATATGCCATACTGTTGACCCTTCACAAGATGTTATGCTGCCCACAGTTTGTGAGTACCAGTGAGTGAGGATTGCAAGTAACCTGGTGTCCTTGGTTCCGTCAGGCAGCAAGTGATAAGTGTTTTCTGACAAACTATACTTTGATGTGCATATGTGACTGTGTGTATGTGTGTGAATGCATGGTATTTGTTTCTTATCCTGTTTTTGTTTCTTTTCCCTTCAGAATTGGGGGTACCAGTCCTAGCCAGTGTCCTGTGTGTGGTGGTGGTGCGGCTGTGGATTTGCAGTGTTCACAACGTGGGTGTTGGTGCTGTGTTGTGAGGGCACGAGTGGTTGCTGTGTTCATTGGATAAGTAACTTGAATCCCCCAGTTCGGAAGTTGGAAAAATGTGTTTGCATTTCATGTTTTTATGATCAACGCTTATTTTTTTATTGTTTATGAATCTCGTATGTATTAAATAGTGATTTGAATAAATTTGTTGAATTCTTTATACTGTTGTCTGATATCTGTCTCAGCCACCACGTATCTGTGTGCTGGTGGTACATTGTATACCGGTAGGTCCCCGGCCGATTTCCGGGGTGGCGTAGTCTATTTCTTCTTGCCATCGTTGGCGCTGGGTTAAATTCCCGACAAGCAGCGTGCCCACATATATATATATATATATATATATATATATATATATATATATATATATATATATATATAAAATGTTAATACTAAAAGAAGTGTAAGTGTTAACTGGAATATGAATGCTTCACTGTTCGTAACTGGAATACTTGGACACTCGGGATTGAACGCT
Organism: Cyprinus carpio; assembly: GCF_018340385.1. Classification (NCBI taxonomy): domain Eukaryota; kingdom Metazoa; phylum Chordata; class Actinopteri; order Cypriniformes; family Cyprinidae; genus Cyprinus; species Cyprinus carpio. The sequence continues at coordinate 11,196 of NW_024873356.1, read as the reverse complement.
TCTGTTCATAACTGAAATACATGAGACTGGGTCTATATGGGAATTGTGGAGAAAAGAAACAGGTTTGAACCTGAGGAGAAGGAAATGGGGACGGAGCATCGAATAATTAAGTAGGATATTTTTTGTGTATATACGTGTATAAGAATAGAAAAGCAAAAACAAGGAATAAATTGATTATAAAAAAAAATAAACCATAACTGCATAACAGCAAAAGTAGGTGGCGATATCCACACAGGATGTAACATGCCAAAAAAAAAAAAAAAAAGAAGAAGAAGACGACGACGACGAAAGCAGCAGCAGCAGTCGCCATTTTAGATACTTGTCTGCGATTTTGCCGTTTAATTATTTTTTTAAAAAACAACAACAACAAAAAAAAAACCAAAAAAACAAGAACTAATATAGAGCTATCTCGTTCATCATATTAGAAATCATCACGATAATTAACTGGTAAATCTGGTTATGTGGGCTCATAGTAAAGAGCGCGATCTGGTTTAGGGCGCGGTTCAGAAATTGCTGAGGAACACTGATTCAAACAACTCTACGAATCATCTATATATTCACTCAACTCTACATCAACATGAAGAGCACACTTCTACTCTTCCTATTCCCGTTATTTTCGATCGGTAAGTGGATGTTTTTCGAACATAGCTGCAACACTTTCAGTTTCGTTTTTTTTGCATACCGGAAATGTGCATTTTCTTTAAAATAAAAAACGAATTATTGCCGACTTTCTAGATAAGAAATAACCGTGAAACAGTTTTATAGAGGTTGTAGGGAACTTTTTTGTGTTTTATTGTGTAATAAAGTAATACTATGTTAGACACCGATGTAAAAAAAAAAGTGTACCGGATAGACCTTATAATGTAATAGTGCAGGATAGGGGGGACCGTCTGCAGAGTGCAAAACCAAGAGCAAAAGCACAGTTAATCCATCTAAATGCCTCACCTGTGAAACGTATAAAAAAAAATCAATTTCAAATCTAAGGGGTGTGGCTTATTACTGGGTTCATAAAAAAATAACATTTTAAAGTTTTTTTTTTTTTTTCACAGAACTAGAGCACAAAAAAATAGAATAAAGCAGAACAGTGTAATTAATTTTTACATGTTAACACATCCTGTACAATAAACACAATTATAATAATACACAAAATTGCTTATTCATTAATATTGATAATATGCACTTGCAAAATACACGCACACTAGTACAAACTAATACAACATAATACAACGGGAAGTTTCCAGCCAACATTTTTCCATGTGGGCCCCATGTGGGTTTTTTTTTTTTGGGAGGGGGCTGTCCACTTGGGGCCTGCACGGGGGGCAACCCAAATGGGACCCGTACATTTTTGTCCATCGGCTCCACTTGGGCCCTGTGTGTGTTAACCCATAGGGGCCATGATGGGTCCATAGTGGGCTCCAAGTGGGGCCCATGTGGGTGTTCATATAGAGGGGGCCCCACATGGGTCCCAAATGGGTTCTAAATAACTGGGGCCAAGGTGGGCCACATACAAAAACCTTATGGGGCCCAGATGGGTGATTACACTGGACCCACAAATGGCCACTATATGGGGTTTTTTTGGGACCACAGTGGGTCAGAACTGGGCCCCATTTATATTTCTTTATTAATTCCTCTGGATAAAGTTAATGGTGCTAATATGCAATAAAACTCTAAATTAAAATGTTTTATTTACCTAAAAATTTGGGTGCTTAATAAATTTTAAAAAAATTACATGTTAAAATATTTCAAATGTGAAGAAAATGACTTCAACTCAGAATCTCTAAATTCACAGTTTTTTATTGCGTAAAACAAAATTAAAACAAAACAGGATAAAAACTGGATAAAAAAACCCTATGGTAACACTTTCTATGAAGCCCATATTTAAAAACATTATAAGGGATACTCTTAAGGCATTATAATGAAAATGCATAATGCATTAAAAAAAAAAAAAAAAAATATAATATGTTCTATCAACTCATGAATAATCATAAACAATTAATAATACATCATATAATACTTACGTTTTTACGAGTTTATGTGGTTATAAGTTTAAGAGTATGATTATTTTATAACACAATGAACACCATATTAAATCTACTTCATGTACAGTATAATGGACTGTATCATATCTTGACATTGTTTATTTAGGATCTGCACAGTATCTTACAACAGCTTGTGAGTGGTTAGATGTTGAGTGTAATTTGATTGTTTCCTGTGGGGCTAATGTTTTTAAACTGATGTAAGCTTAATACTCCAACTGAAAAAATGCAGTTTTTTTATATGGTTTACATTTTATTTTGATGGTCCACTTAATCAATCGACTATAAGTGACTTTGCAACTACATGCCAATTACTCTCATTAGAGTATTAATATGCTCAAGAATGGTAGAATCTAGTGTGGTTGAATAAGATGATGTACTTGCAAAGACACAAAAGTCAGTTTATCTGTTGGTTTGACCATGAAAATAAAAATAAACAGTGTTGGCATATATTTACAGTAGCAGACATACTAATACTCAATGACAGCTAGTTGATTTGTAGTTGCAGAGTTACTTATCAACAGCTGTTTAAAGGGTAGCATCAAAATAATCAAACCGATATTACAATAAAAATAGTTCAAAGCAAAATGTGTCATATTTACACATTCATCTGGTCTGTTATCTGATCTTATGGCTGTTTTTTTTTTAAAGCTATTATTATTACTACTACTACTTATAAGTGGTCTTTGACCACTTTTAATTTAAAAGTAGCAATCAGAGTAAATGGCAAGATATGAGACTTTATAACACATAACTATGAGAAAAATATAATGCATTATAAAAACTGGATGCAAACATGTTCATTGTGTTATAAATCATCATACTCTAAAAAGCTATAAACACAAATAAGTAAATAATACATAAAAACTGTTTTTTATGAATATTCATGAGATGATACAAACATATTATAAGTTGTATTATAATGCATTCATCATAATGCTTTAAGAAATACCCTTATAATGTATAATAAATACCGGCTTCATAGAAAGTGTTTACCAAGAATTCTTGAACAGAACAGGATGAAAAAATGGTATGGGTAAAAAAAAAATGGGATTTGTATCCTTGGGCCATGTGCAGACTTCTCAGCTTCATACCTAAAAAAAAAAAGCAAAGAAAGAAAAACAGAAAAGGAAGTTATTTTAAAATACTACTAAAACATTCATAAAAGTATGCGTGGTTATAATTAAGTTTTTTGCCAGTACTTCATGTTTTCTGCCCAAGTGACAAAATTGTCACTTAAAGGGATAATTATACTACTAAAAGGTATTGAACAGTAATTTTGAAAGTGTACTATTATTTTTATTATTTTATTATTATTATTGTTATATATTCAATAACCCAAGTTATTGCTTCACACCAACAGCTTTATTCATGATTACTCTTTTATTTTTCATAGCTGAACTTCAATAACACAGAATTACCAGCATAATAACCCATATTTCATCAATGAACATACATATAGCCTAAAAGTAAAATCATAGATAACACATTTTGCCAGTGGAAAAATAAATGGTGTAAAATATAAAAATAAAAAAGTTTGAAGAGTTAATGTACTTTAATTAGCAAGACTATAAAACATATTCAGAAAAAAAACACATATCATCTCAAAACATTTAAAAAAAAATGGTCTTTCTTTATGGCGATGACTCTTTGCCGCCTGCCTCACTGTTCCAGCTGGTCAGTCAGCAACACTGCGGGAGGGAAAGGCCAGTTAGCACAGCTTTGACAGAGTTTCACTCACACTATATTCATATAAAAAATAATGTAGCTTTATATCTTACAAACATCATCAGAATAAAACGTATAAAGAGATAAAAAGTTGAAAATTAAAGTGGGTGGGCTTTTTCATCTTCACAATAAATCTGTCATGGTGCCATGCCATTGCATGGGGAGTTGTTTTTGTTTGTTAACACCTAAAAAACTTACACCTGAAATACAACTCATTACACTCTCTGTGCTGTCTGTTTTGGGGGGGATGGACATTAAATGGGTCATATAAATGCTAAATGCACTTTTACAAGTTGTTTGAACTGAAATGTGTGTTGGATACGTGTTTTGCAAGGTAACGCCAAAAATAAAAAAAAAAAAAAAAAAAAAAAATTAATAAATATGATTTTTTTTTTTAAATCTTTTGTAATTAAATGTTTTACCCCTTTTATCAAATCGAGCCGTCTGACCGTGTGACGTCCCACGGTCGGAGGCCCCCCGCCCACGATTGTTTGATTGACAGCAGCGGTTTCAGCACAGACTGGACTGGTGTCTTACCTCAGACCCCCCGCCCTGAGTGGGAGCCGTCATCAGTCCGAGATGCAGACAAGCATGACTCCTTAGCGATTGAGGTGTTTTGTTGTTGGATGTAATAATGAACATAGCAGTTGTCATTTACTCCTGACATCTGAGCGACTGAAAACGCAGAGGATTAACTTCGTTCGGATCTGAAGGGAATGCGCCCTTGATCTACCTAAATGCGTTTATGTTTCCTAATAATGTGCTAATTAGCAAGTTTTCACTATGAAAATGCAGCTAAGAGCAGCTCGGAAGAGAGGGGGCGGGGTCAGCAGAGCTCATTAACCATTAAAGGAGAATACCACAAACCAGCGTGTTTTGAAAAGAGCTGTTACTTGACAGGGTAAAAAAGGTGTTTTTTACACTACTATTGAGAAATTTTAAACCAAAGTATGTTTCAGACTTTTCATTAAGACCCTAAAGAATCATATCAACTTGTGTAAAATTGGGCATTATATAACCCCCTTTAATGAATCAGACATAATTTTTTTTTATCTAAATTTGTTGATACTTTACTAAAATGTTAGGGTGTGGATAAAATGTATTATTTCATGCAACAATGCTTATTACTGTAATAACTTTCATTAAGTATTGCTGTATGGACGATAATAAGAAACTTTGTCTGATGCTCTTATGAAAAATGTTTTTATGATTTTTGTAAAAGGTTAACTTACCAAACTGAATGAAATAGCATGGCATTCTTAATGACCAGAAGTTCGCATATTTCATTCTGTAAAAAACTATAAGTTTTAAATGCTTATGCTTTTTATGCTTATGCTTTTTATGGTGGTGCTGGCTGACCAGCTGGACCATCGTGAGGCAGCCAGAAAATGTTTTTAAGATGATTCTGGCGTCTCATTTCAGAGGGCGGGGCGACCTCCGGAGGACGGAGCCTTGTAAATGAGACACAGCTGATATGTGTTCTCTCTAATTATTGTTGTATAGTCTTTACTAATTAAGTACATTAGCTCTTCAAACTTTTATTTTTTATAGTTTACACCATTTATTTTCCACTAGCACATCTGACACGTTTTTGGCCCACAAAGATAGCGTTTTCTAAATCTATTATGAAAGCAGACGTGCCTGTATGTGCTCACATTAAAAGCTTTTTTATTGAAGTGAAATCGTTATATGAGCGTTTGCGTTTACACGCAGAAACATTCAAAAAGCACTGAAAAAAAAACTTGTTTTAAGCCTCTGCCCCATGATTGTATAAATAAAAACATTCTACTTTTGCCAAGTTAAACTGCCAACATTTTCATTTTTTATATAACGTTAACGTTAAAACCCTTCAGCTACGACAGTTTCAATCCCGACTGGCTTCGTTAAGTTTTCATTAGTGACTCTGCCATTACTGAATTTTCAAAAATATTGAAAAAAAATACATCCAATTATATAAAAAGCAGCAGTAATTCAGCTAATATACAGTGAAATATAATTATCTTACCTTGATAGATTAGAGAGTTTATCCATTGACACGCAGGCGCCCGACCGTGTTGAAGTGGCGAGGAGCAACCGTTTTTTTTTTTATTTATTTTATTTATTTTTTTTTTTTAATGAGAAGGGGGGGCGGGAAGACACGCACGCCAATCATCGCAAGTGCAATGGCCGCATAACACAATTGCTTTTAGATTATAAGAAGAAAAAAAAAACCCTTGAGATACTAATAAATAAAATAAAATGAAGATTATTTTCATAAAATAAATAATCTTCTGGATTGTTATATTATGATATAATCCTTAATGATATAAAAACATAAAACATGAAATGCATACAATTAAATCAATTTAATTGTTAGGGTTATGTACTACCCATAACTGCATACAAATAAATAATCTGCAAAAAAAAAAAAAAAAAAAAAAAAAATCTATTTTAATGTAACTATAAATATATCCTAATATAGCCCAAATGTGGCCCCCCCATCTGGGGACCCACAACAATAAAATGGGGCCAACCTAACTGGGGCCCACAACTGTATCCAAGCTGGGGCCCACATTCAGCCCATCAAAGTGCCCACTCTGAGCCCATACCCAGTTGACACCCACATAGCCCCAGATAAATGTGGGGCCCCACATGGACATGCTGGGGCTGGGTTTGTGGCCTAATGGTTTAGCGAGTCGGACTTGTAATCCAAAGGTTTTTTTACGGTTTTGAGTCTCGTACCAGCAGGAATTGTAGGTGGGGGGTAGTGAATGTACAACCACGACTGAGGTGCCCTTGAGCAAGGCACCCCAGAAAAACGTCAACGATTATAAAAATTTTTTTAAGGCCATGAAAAACACTTAAATAGAAAAAAAAAAAAAAAAAAAAATAGTCTAAAAATTATAAGAGGTCTTTAGGGACGGAAAGACAAGAATTGCTTATGGATTAATATGACAAATTAAACTTCAAAAGGCTACAATTTCTCTGAATAAACTAACTGCATGTCAGCTTTGTGCTGGGGTTACCGGGGAAGCCCATGTCTGCAGTTCCGAAAGTGAAAACCTGCTGCTGGCAGAGAAACGAATTTGCTTTTTTCAATAAAAAGTCTGTCTGCTATTTTTGCTATATATTTTAAAAATGTGAACCAGTGGATCGACAAAAAGCTAAAAAAGCATTATAAAAATCTAAACAATTAAGAAGCCACTAAGATATATTTATGTTATTCAATACAATAATTAAATTGATAATAATTGTTCAAATTAATATAACAATCGATACTTTTTGACTCATCCTTTTTTCTTAAAAAAAATGTTTTAAAGGGCTGAAATGTGAAGTGCAGATCTTAAAAATATCTTTAAGTTTTTGCTTAAATTTGATTTTTAAAAAATCCTGCAGATACCAGGTTATTTATGGTAACATTTGGAAATTACAATTTTTTTTTTTTTTTCGAATAAGCCCTTTTTTAACTGTATTTTGGTTGTTTTTGAGAATGTTCTTTTAGGCCACTAATAATAATAAAAAAAGGACCTCTGTACATTTGTTTTTGTTGCAAATTTACAGACAATGGAAATGAGATGTTTACATTGGCTTGTTAGGGTAATATTCTGTCCACTGACAACAAGTTCAAAGTCCAAGTTTATTTCTAAAAGCACGTTTAAAAACAGCTAAAAGCCGACCCAAGTGCTGTACACTGTCAGTAGCACAAATAAAAAAAAAAGTAAAAATATTAGTAACATAATGTCAAATACACATAACATAAACCATAACTATAACGAAATCAATTATTAAAAGGCAAAGTAAAAAAAATGAGGTTTTTAGACAAAATTTAAACCACAGGTAGAGTGGAGGCCATTCAAATATGACATGGTAAGTTGTTCCATAGAGTAGGACCAGCCACTTTGAATAGTGTTCTCATTATGTTTTATAAATGACAATCTCAATCATAGTTATTAATGTTGTAAGCTGCTGAGAGAGAGAGAGATGTGTAAATTGTCTTGAGCTTTTGAATGTTACTTTTGGGCACAGCACAAAACTTAGATCATCTGTGTGTGCAATCGGTGTTTGTGTGTGTGTGTGTGTGGGTGTGTGTGTGTGTGTGTGTGTGTGCGCGCGCGTCATCAATTAAAAAGCAACACATTAATATAGAACGGGTGATTAAACTGAACGGTTTTAAATGCAGTGGCCTTGTCTCTCACACACACACACACACACACATACAGTGGTGTTCAGTACGGTCACACTGTACAGGTCCTTCTCAAAAAATTAGCATATTGTGAAAAAGTTCATTATTTTCCATAATGTAAATGATAAAAAATTAAACTTTCATATATTTTAGATTCATTGCACACCAACTGAAAATATTTCAGGTCTTTTATTGTTTTAATACTGATGATTTTGGCATACAGCTCATGAAAACCCAAAATTCCTATCTCAAAAAATTTGCATATTTCATCCGACCCAATAAAAGAAAAGTGTTTTTTAATACAAAAAATTCAACCTTCAAATAATTATGTTCAGTTTTATGCACTCAAATACCGTGGTCGGGAATCCTTTTGCAGAAATGACTGCTTCAATGCGGCGTGGCATGGAGGCAATCAGCCTGTGCCACTGCTGAGGTGTTATGGAGGCCCAGGATGCTTCGATAGCGGCCTTAAGCTCATCCAGAGTGTTGGGTCTTGCGTCTCTCAACTTTCTCTTCACAATATCCCACAGATTCTCTATGGGGTTCAGGTCAGGAGAGGTTGGCAGGCCAATTGAGCACAGTAATAGCATGGTCAGTAAACCATTTACCAGTGGTTTTTGGCACTGTGAGCAGGTGCCAGGTCGTGCTGAAAAACGAAATCTTCATCCATGTCCATAAAGCTTTTCAGCAGAGGGAAGCATGAAGTGCTCCAAAATCTCCTGATAGCTAGCTGCATTGACCCCCCTGCCCTTGATAAAACACAGTGGAACCAACACCAGCAGCTGACCATGGCACCCCAGACCATCACTGACTGTAATTTCCTCCAGGTACCAACAGACACAAGTGGCTTTCTCATACTGATGGATTTATTGAATCCAGCTTAGTCAGGATCATAAACACACCCGTGAAAACTAAAGCACAGAACAAACAATATTAGCTTAAAGAAAGAAAACTAAACAGATAAAAACTATTTTGACAAATACACAACATACAAAACATACCTCGTTGGGCTGAGTACCGAGAGGAGGAATTAGTTTTAAAGTCTTTTTCTTCTTCTTTTTGTTGATCTTATTTTCTCTTTATTAGCTTAGTGACCACACTTTAGTCATGCATCTTTCATTCTCTAGAGAGATCGTTTCTTTTTTCTAGAGAGATCGCTTCTTTCTCTGTATTAACCTCTTCTCTGCATACGAAGCTCACTCTTAAGCTACAGCGCCCCTAGTGGCACTTAACGGTAATAATAATAAAATACAGAAAATGAATAGAAACGCAAATGTGGCAGTAACAGTGACTGTGGGGTACTTGACACTGAAACTTCAGGCAGGCATTTTGGCATTTTCCTTCTCCCCAGTCCTTCCTCCCGCCAGACTCTGGGCACCTTGATTTTCCGAATTGACATGGCAAAATTTGCTTTCATCCGAAAAAAAACCTTTGGACCGCTGAGCAACAGTCCAGTGCTGCTTCTCTGTAGCCCAGGTCAGGTGCTTCTGCTGTCTGCCGCTGTTTCTGGGATTAAAAGCACCACGCCTGTGCACGGTGAGATAGGAATTTTGGGTTTTTCATGAGCTGTATGCCAAAATCATCAGTATTAAAACAATAAAAGACCTGAAATATTTCAGTTGGTGTGCAATGAATCTAAAATATATGAAAGTTTAATTTTTATCATTACATTATGGAAAACTAATGAACTTTTATCACAATATGCCTAATTTTTTTGAGAAGGACCTGTATATCTGTTATTCAAGAAACTTTTTTGAAAAGTTTAAAAAACAATTTATGAAAAAAAAAAAAAATCTTTCAGAAACTATTTGCATGAAAATCAAAATAGGCCTATTGTTTTTTTTTTTTTTATATCGTATCATTTATTTTAGTTGGATTTTTCAAAGTTGTTCATTCAAGAGTCTTAGAGGGAATGCGTAGCCACTTGGTTGCCTTCATCTCAACCCTTATTCAGGAATTCTTCACAGAAAAACTCTAAAAGAAATGGATATGACAAAAAAAATGAATGAAGCTGAACTACAGAGTAACTGAGAATTTGGAAAAATTGAAGAAAAAGAAAAAAAGAAAAAAACAGACCCTTTGAAAAATGAGCTCGAAAATGTAATTTTTAAAAACTAATTGGAATGTATTGGTTAATCAGCTTAAATAAAACAATTTATTGACTATTCAGCTTCAATTGCATGTGTTTCCTCTTATAATTCTGTGACTAAAAACCAACATTTAAAAATATTTTTCTAGAAACCAGTAACAAGACAGCTTTTTGAAGTTGTGATGGAAAACTGTATGCATCTAAATGCATTTATTAACAGATTTAAAATTTAATTCAATAGGAGAGTAAAACCCTGAATTTAAATGTTCATTTTTTTTAGGGCTGGGCAAAAAAAATCGAGTGGGATTTTCATGCGCATTCTTGTCACTAAAGCCGCTTTCTGTGATTAATAGTTAATCTCCAGCATGTGCGTTCAGATTAGAGTATGTGAGTGGAGTGGAGCAGCAACAATTTTCCCTCCATGCTCTGAGCATTTAATAATCACTCCGCTCCCATTCCGTTCCGCTCCCATACTCCTGGTTCTGATGGTTTCATGTTACTACACAGGGGTGCGTTTCCCAAAAGCATCGTTAGCTAACTATGTTCTCAAGTTCCATCAATACCAACATAGTTCAAACGATTCTGTGTTTCCCGAAACCATAGTTGGAAACGAACATTCACAAAGAGCGTCGTAAACTTACTTGGTTGGAACTACAGCTCGCTACATGTGGTCAGAAGCATAGTTTCTTGTGAGCAAGGGATATGGGCTTAAATAAATATTGCTCTTGGGCACAGTAAAACCAAGCTAACATGCAGTACAATCTGTATCTTCCATTCTATTTAAATATAAATGCATTTTTATCCTATGTACTATGTTTGCCCATCCTCTAAAAAGGCGCTGTTTTTGAAGTGCATGCATGTGCACAAATTACCTAAGGGATACCCCGGAGTATGACATAAGGTAGGGAACCTGCGGTGAATCAAACATAAAGCAAAATGACATGGAACAAAAAATAGTAAATTAGTCATCAGCTTGCCATGTTCAATACAGCAGCAATCTTAGAGATGTATAATCGGTTAATAGGCAGAGTTTACTCCTCCACCACATGCGTGTGACGTCATTAACAATGGCCCTATGTTGTTGAACTATTGTGTGGTTCAAAAACGACGGATATGCGGCCATGTTCGGTAAACGTCTATAACATAGCTAGTTCATTTTAACAACAATGCAATCATACTAG
>NW_024873355.1:0-13476 GCF_018340385.1 Cyprinus carpio | reverse complement strand
ATTGATATGCCCATATTCAGTTATAGTCATAGCGCCACCTACTGGGCAACAGGAAGTGGCATATTTTGCGGCTGTAACAAAAGTAATTCCGAGAAATTTTATGACATAAATTTTTTTTTTTTTCAGTCCGCTATTCTAAAGGCTCTGTCGATGTACAAATTGTGAAGATCTTGAGTTTTAGATTAAAGAGGCGTGTCCATGGCACCGTCACAAAGTTCGATGTCTACGCCATGGGAATAAAAAGTTATTGTAACTCAGGCATTACAAATGTCTGATCTTGCCTAAACTTCATATGTTTGATAAGAGTCCTGGCCTGAACACATCTCATGGCCAATATTCCATTGGGTGTGGCAAAATGCCTCGATGGCGCCACCTATACATTTTTTTCAGCGGTCGCCTCGAGCTTCGTTTTCACGTGCATGGCCGCAAAAATCAGTACACACAGTGCTGACACTGCAATACCTACAAAAAGTCTGTAACAAACTACTCCTAGAATTTTATTTTACATTTTATAATTTTTTTTGGTCAGTCTAATCTAAAGGCCTTTGCAATATTAAATTGTGAACATCTTGAGGTTTCATTAAAGGGTGTGGTCATGGCGCTGTGACAAAGTTCGATGTCTCGCCATGGGAATAGAAGTTGTTGTAACTCAGGCATAAGATGTCCGATCTTCCCCAAACTTCACATGTTCGAAAAGAGTCTTGGCCTGAACACATCTGAATGTCATTATTCCACTATAATCATAGCGCCACCTGCTGACAACAGAAAATGGCTTGTTTTACACTAACTCAAAGATGCAATGTCCAATCTGCACCAAACTTCAAATATATAGGACACAACATGCTTTATACTAACGCAAACATTCCATGTTCAATCTGCACTAAATTTCATATGCTTGATAAAAGTGCTGGACTGAAGAAATCTACATGACAAAATCCAGTTATTGTCATAGCGCCACCAGCTGGCAGCAGGAAGATTGGCACATATAAATGACTTTGACATATTCCTCTTATATTTACCACATTAAACGCATATTTCTCACCGTTCACTGTTTTACAAAAGCCACCCGGTGGTGGTGAGCCCGGGTGCGAGGGCCCGTTCATCGCTGCTTGCAGCTTTAATTAGGGCCCGAGCCAATGGGCGCAGGGCCCTATTGTTTTCCTAAGGATTATTCTTATTATTAGGGCCCGAGCCAATGGGCGCAGGGCCCTATTGTTTTCCTAAGGATTATTCTTATTATTATTATTATTATTTTTATTTTTTTTTTAACCTTTCGGGGGTTTTTGGAGGCATTAACATACTCAAAAACTCTTGAAAATTGGCCCACACATTGGAACCTGCGGCCATCAGGACGCCGCAGAGGCTGGGACCCGGGCGTGGCACAGGGGCTCTACGGCGCCCCCTGGAACACAGTCAGAAATCTTGAACCATAGCTCACACATACTTGCATGTATTTATATGAAACTCAGTACACTTATAGATCTCATTGAGCCAAACAACTTTCGCGCTCTATGTCATAGGCTCCGCCCAACAGGAAGTGAGCTATTCAGGGCTGTTTCAAAAAAAGCATGCTCTGGAATTTGAAATACTCCTCTGAGGTTTTCCACCCGTTCTCCACGAAACTCGGTGAACACGATGTCAAGACATTGGGGATGAAAAATTGCCAGGGGATTTTTGATATCTTGAACGGTTTGTCCATGGCGAGGCGTTGAAATTAGGGCAAAAAATGAGAAACAGGAAATGTCTAATAACATCCACATACATTTTCTGATTTAGATCAAACTTCATCGGATTGTTCGATGTATGATGCCGATCACATATATGTAACTATTAGGAGTCAAAGTTATAGCGCCACCAACTGGCAGCAGAAAATGTGTCATTTTCAAAATGCTTTGAATTCAGCATCTTATTTTCACTCGATTTGCTTCAAACTTCATCAGAATAATGACAAAACACGGCCCATGTAAATCTGTTGTGGGGATATTGATATCTAATATAGTGTTGCCATGGCAACGTGTCAATCTTGAATATTCTGTTCTGGTGATTTTGAGGCAGATAAAATGCTCAGAATTACATGAAACTCAAAACACATATCAGTATTAATGATAGCTAGACACTGACAAAAGCACATGAAAGGGCGTGGAGGAGGCACTCTATAGCGCCACCTTTTGTCAAAAGTGGGTGGGTTAGTTTTAGCTACAGACACCAAACTCGGTACATATATTGTTCTTATCAAGACGGACAACTTTCTAATTTACAGTCATCAGCTACGACCAACAGGAAGTCGGCTATTTTGGTTTAAATGTGGATTTTTGAAAAAATATTGCTGTGAATTAATGCATACTACTCAGAGGAAAATTACACTATACACACCAAACTTTGTCTACATGATGACAAAACATTGAGGAACCTAAATTGCGAATGGATTTTGGATAACTTGAACGGTTTTGCCATGGTGATTTTTTGAAATAACAGTAAAAAGGGAAACATTACTTGTCTTGTATTTTTAAATTGCAGCTTACAAACACTTCAAAACCATTTTTCATACAGAGTAGAAGTCATTCTGAGGAAATATGCATAGTTTCACGACTTTACAACACTGTATGGATAACAGAAAATTAAAAAAACTGTCAGACATCCTGATCTCACTCTGAGGCCACTCTCTCTGTGTGAGGGAAGGGGGGGGGGGGGGGGGGGGGCTGGCTGACAGAGAGAGAGAGAGAGAGAGAGAGAGAGAGAGAGAGTTATCATCTCTTTAATCACCAGAAGAAAAAAAAAATAAATCAGTAATTGTGTGTTGTTGTTGTTGTTGTTGTTGTTTTTTTATCATTACAGCTTAAGAAATCTCTTAGGCCTTATCCTTTTCTGTCAGTTTTAGGGACAAAAAAAAAAAAAAACCAGTACAATTTGTAGGGCACAGACAACATGAATTTAAATAATTAGGTTAAAGAATTATGTTAATTGCAACATAAAAAAAAAATGCAAAAAAAACGTAGACTTAGCTGTAATGCAGGCAAAAATATTTTACAAATGCTTATAAATCAATAAAATCATTAAAAATGCTTTTTTTTTCGTTGAATGCATAATAATTAGTCACATTGATATTCTTATTATTATATTTTTTTCCAAGCACATTTTACCAATTCCAAATCACATCAATCTTAATAAATACTATACATTTGGTATTTAATCATTTATGAGTGATATATAATTGTCCTTGAAGACTGGAAGTGAAAAACTCCTTATATTCAGGAGTGCTGAATTATTAGGCATGTTTTCTTGTCATGCATTGGTCATAGAGTTCATTGTAGTGGTGCCTCGTGTTGAAATAGATTTTTTATACATTATACAGGTTCACACGTACTCCGCCTGCAGTGCGTATACAGTATGTGTATGCGGTACAGAAGCAGCAGCGAGAGCGAGTTATTGTAACGCGAAAGCACATTAAAATAATGCGCGAGCGCGAATCTATCCGTTCGCACACAGATTTCCTTTTCTTTGTCACAAAAACAGACAAGCGTGCTCATATACATGCTGCTCTCGCTCGGAGAGAGAGCGCGCGCACTTAAAACGCGTCTCATCTGCTCAAACTGTTTCCTGCGAACTCACAACTCTCTCTATGCTCATGAGCTAGATATTCATTCTTTTCGCACCTTTCTATTTCTAACCTTTTTTGTTCACATCCTTTACCGTGTGCAGTGTGAACGCTCTGATCCATTAACATGGGCTCGGAAAAAAATACGCATTAACAGACAGCGTGTGAACCTGGATTTACGGAGGCATATGTTCTGTTCTCGCGCTCCATTTAGGCGCCTTTCATTCTGACTGGTTCAGATAGCAACACCAAACGTGCAGTGTGTAATACAAATCATGACCACCACTAGATGGAGCTATAGGATTACTTTTAAATAATTGTTGTTGAAACGTGTATAGAGCATTTAAATCATTTATAAAAATCTTTCAAAGAAAAGTAATATGTATTTTAAAAAGCTAATGAATTTGACGGCTAATATAGTTTTATATAATAATTTCACAAATGTTTATAGATCATTAAAAGGATTTATAAAAATGGTTATAGATCATGAAAAGTGTTGGCAACATTTTATAATAAGCTCTCTTTGGTTTACATTAGTTAATGCATTAACATGAACTAACAATGAACAATCTATTTTTCAGATCATTTTTTAATCTTTTTTATGTTAGTTAATCCTATCATTAAAAATATTAATGTTAATGTTATTTCACAGAACATAAACTATCTTAAAATAAAACTGTAAATAAAAAATGTATTAGTAAATAATGTATTAAAATATTTTTAACTAAGCTTTAATTAACATATATGTGTGTGTGTTAAATGATATAGTTAAATAATATAGTCTTTAACATTAGTACAAGCTAAGTATTAACAACATATTTTTACTGCATTTGTTTGTGTTAGTAAAAAAATAATATGTTAATTAATGGTACAGTAACTGATGTACATTAACTATAAATTTTAATTAATAATGTAGTAATCCATTTTGAACATAATATTAACTAAGATTCATAAATGCTATATAAATAATGTACATGTTAACTTATATAATGTTAAAAACTAAATCCGTATTGAAAAGTGTTAGAATAATTTTAGAATAATATATATATATTGTTGTTTTTTTTGTGTGTGTGTGTGTGTGTGTGTGTGTGTGTGTGTGTGTGAGAAAGACAGATAGAGAGAGACTCACATTAATAAATGCCATACAATTGTTGTTAATGTAATTTAATATAATTATAATTATGTTAATAACTGAAACCTTATTGGAAGTGTTACTTAAGTTTTATATGTTAAGTTGTGTTGTGTGTCTCTTGATGGTTCGGATTAACCCTTTCATTGCTGTAGCCCTTAATTCCAAACTGCTAAAGCAAGGTGTGCCCAATCCTGTTCCTGGTGATCGACTGTCCTGCAAAGTTCAGCTCCAACTCTAATCAGTCACACCTACCTTTAATTTTCAAGCAATCCTGAAGACATTAATTAGTTGCTTCAGGTGTGTTTGAGTAGGGATGGAGCTAAACTTTACAGGACAGTCGATCGCCATTAACAGGGTTGGACACCCCTGTGCTAGACGGTAACTGTGTATGTGCCGCTGGGCACAGTTTTCCTGATGCCACCGGGGTGGCGTTTGCGCTGACGGCTCGGGCCCACCAACTAGGGCCCGAGCACCGATGGTGTGAGGACCCTATTGTATCTGCTTTGTTTATTAGGGCTCTTCTTCTTCTTCTTCTTATTAATGAATCGCATTTTTGAGGGCCTAAACATGCTCGAAAAGTCCTGAAACGCTTTTGCACACAAAAGTCGTGAGACCTTGCACACACGTCAGAAAATTTACGTCTGATATAGGTTTCAGAAGAGGGTGTGGCAAAATGGCTCGACAGCGCCACCTATCGTAAAAAAAAATCAACAGCCCTCGAGCTGTGTTTCACGTACATGCACGAAAATTGACACACATATGTAAAGCATCAGTACCTACAAAAAAGACTCTTGGAGCAATATCCGAAACCCAACAGGAAGTCGGTTATTTTTTTAATTTTATGAGCAAATTTTGCATCATTTTTTGTCATTTGCATGCCTTGTATTTTAACGAACTCCTCCTAGAGATTTATTCAGATCAACACCAAATTTGGTATGCCTAATCTAAAGGCCTTTGCGATGTTAAATTGCGAAGATCTTGAGTTTTCGTTGAAGGGCGTGTCCGTGGCGGCCTGACGAATTTCGATGATTCGCCATGAAAAATGAAGTTGCTATAACTCAGACATACAATGTCCAATCTGCCACAAACTTCACATGTTTGATAAGACTCCTGACCTGAAAAGATTGATATGCCCATATTCAGTTATAGTCATAGCGCCACCTACTGGCAACAGGAAGTGACATATTTTACGCTGTAACAAACTACCCCGAGAAATTTTTATGACATAAATTTTTTTTTTCATCAGTCACTCTATCTGAAGGCCTGTGCGATGTTAAATTGTGAAGATCTTAAGTTTTCGTTAAAGGGCGTGTCCATAGCGCCGTCACAAAGTTCGATGTCTCGCCATGGGAATAAAAGTTATTGTAACTCAGGCATAAAATGTCCTATCTTGCCCAAACTTCACATGTTCGATAAGAGTCCTGGCCTGAACACATCTGAAGGCCAATATTCCATTGGGTGTGTGGCAAAATGCCTCGATAGCGCCACCTATACATTTTCAACGGGAGTGCGCCTCAAGCTTCGTTTCACGTACATGTACAAAAATCGGTGCACACATGTAACACACCAAATACCTACAAAAAAGTCTCTTGGTACGAAATTCGAATCCCAACAGGAAGTCAGTTATTTTGAATTTTCTCTCTGCAAAATTTGTGTCGTTTTTTGCCATTTTCAGGGGTTGTACTTTAACGAACTCCTCCTAGAGATTTATTCAGATCAACACCAAACTTTGTCAGTGTAATCTAAAGGCCTTTGCGATGTTAAATTGCGAAGATCTTGAGGTTTTTTGTTTAAGGGCGTGTCTGTGGCGGCCTTACAAATTTCGATGTTTCGCCATGAGAAAGGAAGTTGCTATAACTCAGACATACAATGTCCAATCTGCCCCAAACTTCACATGTTTGAGAAGACTCCTGACCTGAATATATCTACATGCCAATATTCAGATATCGCTATAGCGCCACCTGCTGGCAACAGGAAGTGACATGTTTTACGCCGTAACAAACTACTCCTAGATATTTTATGACATTTTATAATTTTTTTTGGTCAGTCTAATCTAAAGGCCTTTGCGATGTTAAATTGTGAACATCTTGAGGTTTTCATTAAAGGGTGTGGCCATGGCGCCGTGACAAAGTTCGATGTCTCGCCATGGGAATAGAAGTTGTTGTAACTCAGGCATAAGATGTCCGATCTTCCCCAAACTTCACATGTTCGAAAAGAGTCTTGGCCTGAACACATCTGAAGGTCATTATTCCACTATAATCATAGCGCCACCTGCTGACAACAGAAAAATGGCTTGTTTTACACTAAACTTAAACATGCAATGTCCGATCTGCACCAAACTTCAAATATTTGATAAGAGTCATGGCCTGAAGATATCTAAAGGCCAATGTTCAGTTATAATCATGGCGCCACCTGTTGTCAATAGGACACAACATGCTTTATACTAACTCAAACATTCCATGTTCAATCTGCACTAAATTTCATATGCTTGATAAAAGTGCTGGACTGAAGAAATGTACATGCCAAAATCCAGTTATAGTCATAGCGCCACCAGCTGGCAGCAGGAAGATTGGCACATATAAATGACTTTGACATATTTCTCTTATATTTCCCACATTAAACGCATATATCTCGCCGGTCGCTGTTTTACAAAAGCCACCCGCTGGCGGTGAGCCCGGGTGCGAGGGCCCGTTCATCGCTGCTTGCAGCTTTAATTCTTATTATTTTTTTTATTTTTCCTTAAACCTTCCGGGGGTTTTTGGGTGCCTTAACATACTCAAAAACTCTTGAAAATTGGCACACACATTGGAACCTGCGGCCATCAGGACGCCGCAGAGGCTGGGACCCGGGCGTGGCACAGGGGCTCTACGGCGCCCCCTGGAAAATAGTCAGAAATCTTGAACCATAGCTCACACGTACTTGCATGTATTTATATGAAACTCTGTACACTTATAGATCTCATTGAGCCGAACAACTTTCACGCTCTATGTCATAGGCTCCGCCCAACAGGAAGTGGGCTATTCAGGGCTGTTTCAAAAAAGCATGCTCTGGAATTTGAAATACTCCTCTGAGGTTTTCCACCCGTTCTCCACGAAACTCGGTGAACATGATCTCAAGACATTGGGGATGAAAAATTGCCAGGGGATTTTTGATATCTCGAACGGTTTGTCCGTGGCGAGGCGTTGAAATTAGGGCAAAAAATGAGAAACAGGAAATGTCTAATAACATCCACATACATCGCCTGATTTAGATCAAACTTCATCGGATTGTTCGATGTATGATGCCGATCGCATATATGTGACTATTAGGAGTCAAAGTTATAGCGCCACCAACTGGCAGCAGGAAGTGTGTCATTTTCAAAATGCTTTGAATTCAGCATCTTATTTTCACTCGATTTGCTTCAAACTTCATCAGAATAATGACAAAACACGGCCGATGTAAATCTGTTGTGGGGATATTGATATCTAATATAGTGTTGCCATGGCAACGTGTCAATCTTGAATATTCTGTTCTGGTGATTTTGAGGCAGATAAAATGCTCAGAATTACATGAAACTCAAAACACATATCAGTATTAATGATAGCTAGACACTGACAAAAGCACATGAAAGGGCGTGGAGGAGGCACTCTATAGCGCCACCTTTTGTCAAAAGTGGGGGGGGTTAGTTTTAGCTACAGACACCAAACTCGGTACATATATTTTTCTTATCAAGACGGACAACTCTCTAATTTACAGTCATCAGCTACGACCAACAGGAAGTCGCCTATTTTGATTTAAATGTGGATTTTTGGAAAAATATTGCTGTGAATTAATGCATACTGCTAGAAGGAAAATTACACTATACACACCAAACTTTTTCTACATGATGCCAAAACATTGAGGAACTTAAATTGCGAATGGATTTTGGATAGCTTGAACGGTTTTGCCGTGGTGATTTTTTAAATAACATTAAAAAGGGAAACATTAATTGTCTTGTATTTTTAAATTGCAGCTTACAAACACTTCAAAACCATTTTTCATACAGAGAACATATCATTCTGAGGAAAATATGCATAGTTTCACACGACTTTACAACACTGTATGGATAACAGAAAATTAAAAAAACTGTCAGACATCTGATCTCACTCTGAGGCCACTCTCTCTGTGTGAGGGAAGGGAGGGGGGGGGGGGGGGCCAGAAACAATATACAGAGATAGAGAGAGAGAGAGAGAGAGAGAGAGAGAGTTAACATCTCTTTAATCACCAGAAAAAAAACAATATCAGTAATTGTGTGGAAGTGTTGTTGTTGTTGTTGTTGTTTTCATCATTACAGCTTAAGAAATCTCTTAGGCCTTATCCTTTTCTGTCAGTTTTAGGGACAAAAAAAAAAAAAATGGAGTTTTTTTATTTGTAGGGCAATTTGAGACAACATGATTTTACCTAATAATTAGGTTAAGAATTTATGTTAATTGCAACATAAAAAGATATAAAACAAAACGTAGACTTAGCTGTAATGCAGGCAAAAATATTTTACAAATGCTTATAGATCAATAAAATCATTAAAAATCTTTTTCACCTAGTGCATAATAATTAGTCACATTGATATTCTGAAGATATTTTTTTTCCAAGCACATTTTACCAATTCCAAATCACATCAATCTTAGTAAATACTATACATTTGTTATTTAATCATCTATGAGTGATATATAATTGTCCTTGAAGGCTGGAAGTGAAAAACTCCTTATATTCAGGAGTGCTGAATTATTAGGCATGTTTTCTTGCCATGCATTGGCCATAGAGCTCATTGTAGCGGTGCCTCGGGTGTTGAAATAGATTTGTTATACATTATACAGGTTCACACGTACTCCGTCTGCAGTGCGTATACAGTATGTGTATGCGGTGCAGAAGCAGCAGCGAGAGCGAGTTATTGTAACGCGAAAGCACATTAAAATAATGCGCGAGCGCGAATCTATCCGTTCGCACGCAGATTTACTTTTCTTTGTCACAAAACCAGACAACCGTGCTCAGATACATGCTGCTCTCGCTCGGAGAGAGCGCGCGCATTTAAAACGCGTCTCATCTGCTCAAACGGTGTCCTGTGCAGTCACAACTCTCTCTATGCTCATGCGCTAGATATTCATTCTTGTCGCACCTTTCTATTTCTAACCTTTTTTGTTCACATCTTTTACCGTGTGCAGTGTGAATGCTCTGATCCATTAACATGGGCTCGGAAAAAAAACGCATTACAGACAGAGTGTGTGAACCTGGAGTTACGTAGACATATGCCCAGTGTAGTTCTGTTCTCGCGCTCCATTTAGGCGCCCTTCATTCTGACCAGTTCAGATAGCAACACCAAACGTGCAGTGTGTAATACCAATCATGGCCACCAATAGATGGCGCTATAGGATTACTTTTAAATAATTGTTGTAGAAACGTGTATATAGCATTTAAATCATTTATAAAAATCTTTCAGAGAAAAATAATATGTATTTTTAAAAGCTAATGAATTTTACTGGTAATATAGTTTTATATAATCATTTCACAAATGTTTATAGATCATTAAAATGATTTTTAAAAATGGTTTATAGATCATGAAAAAGTGTTGGCAACATTTTATAATAAGCTCTCTTTGGTTTACATAAGTTAATGCATAAACTAACATGAACTAACAATGAACAATCTATTTTTCAGATCATTTATTAATCTCTTTTATGTTAGTTAATCCTGTCATTAAAAATATTAATTGTTCATATTTCACAGTACATAAACTAATCTTAAAATAAAACTAAAAAAAAATGACAATTAGAATAATTTCTATATTGCATTTTATATATATATATATATATATATATATATATACATACAGTACAGACCAAAAGTTTGGAAACATTACTATTTTTAATGTTTTTGAAAGAAGTTTCTTCTGCTCATCAAGCCTGCATTTATTTGATCAAAAATACAGAAAAAACAGTAATATTGTGAAATATTATTACAACTTAAAATAAGTTTTCTATTTGAATATACTTTAAAAAAAAATTATTTATTCCTGTGATGCAAAGCTGAATTTTCAGCATCATTACTCCAGCCTTCAGTGTCACATGTGTAACATCCAGTCTATCACATGATCATTTAGAAATCATTCTAATATTCTGATTTATTATGAGTGTTGGAAAACAGTTCTGCTGTCTAATATATTTGATGAATAAAAAGGTTAAAAAGAACTGCATTTATTAAAAAAAAAAAAATTTAATAATATATATTCTAATAAAATATTTTCTTTACTATCACTTTTTATCAATTTAACACATCCTTGCTGAATAAAAGAATTGATTTTATTTAAAAAAAAGAAAGGAAAAAAAAATTACTTACCCCAAATTACTGACCAGTAGTGTATAATGGTTATTACAAAATATTCATACTTTAAAAACATAGCTTCTTTTTTTTTTTTTTTTTTTTTTTTTTTTTTACTTTTTATTCATCAAAGTATTCTAAAAAACGTATCACATGTACTGAAAAAAATATTAAGCAGCAGAACTGTTTCCAACTTTGATAATGAATCATCATATTAGAATGATTTCTAAAGGATCATGTGATAATGATCCTAAAAAGTCAACTTTTGCAACACAGAAATAAATGATAATTTAAAAAGTATAATAAATTTAAAAAACAATTATTTTAAATTGTAATAATATATCACAATATTAATTTTTTTTCTGTATTTTTTATCAAATAAATGCAGGCTTGATGAGCAGAAGAAACTTCTTTCAAAAACATTAAAAATAAGTAATGTTTTCAAGCGTTTGGGTTCTGTACTGTATATCATGGAGGAGATTTAATAATTTTTGACTTTTTCAGTCTGAGTTAGAACTCTTTTTTTTTTTTTTTTGCTCATTTCATCTGTAAAAAGAAAAACATGCCTAATAATTCTGCACACTTGAATATAAGGAGTTGTTCTCTTCCAGCCTTCATGGGACAATTATATATCACTCATCAAAAATAAATATCACAGATTAAATAAAAAAAAAATAATGGTAGTTATTAAGAATGATATGGTTTGGAATTGATGAAATGTGCTTGGAAAAAAAAAACCATTAAAACAATGTTTTAATGTTTAAGTTTGAAATATTAACAGACATTAATGAAGCTATGTAATTTTTGTTTATGTTAACATAGTTAATGTTAATATATGAAACCTTTTTGTAAAGTGTTACTAAAGTTATATATATATTGTTCTGCATATGTGATTTCAAAGTCTTGATGGTTCGGATTAACCCTTTAATTGCCGTGTCCCTTAAAACCTGACTTCCAGAGGGTCACTGTAAATGCATGTGCCTGCTGGGCACAGTTTTCCTGATGCCACCGGGGTGGCATTTGCACTAATGGCAGGCCATCGCCGGCGTCTTACAGCTATATTTGGGGCCCGAGCTTGCGTCATCGGGGACCCTCTGCAATACTCCGTTTATTCTTCTTCTTCTTCTTCTTCTCCGCAATGATTTTCCCCCATTTTTTGAGGGAGCTAAAACATGCTCCAAAAACTCACGAGAGGCTTGCACACTTGCATCAGAACGGGCGAAAAATTTACATCTGAGATAGGTTTCCAGAAGTGGGTGTCTGCAAAATGGCTCGATAAGCGCCAGCCATCTATATTAAATTTCAGCGGAGTGTGCCTCGATCTCACGTTTTCATGTACATAGCATGAAAATGTACGGTACATACTGTAGCAACCCATTATTATCTACAAAAAGGTCTTTGGTACACCATCCAACACCCAAACAGTAAGTTAGTTGTTTGAATTTCGCTGTAGGATTTTTTGTGCAGTTTTTGCAATTTGTGTTCCATATTTCGTGCTTTGTACGAACTCCTTCCTGCAGTTGTTAATCAGATTGTCTTCAAATTTGGTGAGGGTCATATAAACCTTGTGAATGTTAATTGCGAGGTTTTTGAGTTTTTAGATCAAGGGGTGTGTCCTGGCGGCCTGACAAGTTTGATGTTTAGCGCGTTGAACCAGGAAGTTGCTGTCACTCCAGGCCAAGCAATGTCCGATCTGCCCCAAACTTCACATGGTTGATAGGTTTCTATCCTGAACCATACACTCATGACCAAAGGTCAGTTATAGTCATAGCGCCACCTACTGGGCACAGGGAAATGATTGTTAAAACTGTTTATGACTCCTAGGAACATATTAAAAAGTGTCAGCATTGTTAAATAGGCTGAAACATCCTAGAAACATACTTATACCTGCTAGCAACACTGTCTACGTGCTAAGCATCTCTTTACTAATGCCAAAAGTGAAAAAAAAAAAAGGACGTTGCTGTAACTCAGGCCAGACATATCCGATCTGCCCCAAACTTCCAACGTGTTTGACAAGAGTCCTGTCCTGAACACATCAACATGCCCATATTCGGTTATAGTCATGGGCCTCCAAACCTGGTAGCGGCACAGAAGTGTCTTGTTAAACGCACTGTTATGGACTTCCTTGCAAAAATTAATCAAAAGAGCACAACTGGGTTAAATAGGCTGGCAAAATCCCTAGAAGCATGCTAAAACATGCTAGCAACACTTAGCTCAGTGTTAAAGCATGCATTAATGCAGTGAAATAGAACATTACTGTAACTGAAGCATACAATGGCCAATCTGCCTCAACTTCATCAAGTTTGTATTAGATTCCTGGCCTGAAGACATCTACATGTTCATATTTGGTTATAGCTATAGCGCCACCTACTGGCAATAGGAAGTGACATGTTTTTCAATGATATGCACTATTAGCAAA
>NW_024873354.1:0-14444 GCF_018340385.1 Cyprinus carpio | reverse complement strand
TTATTTTAAATACAGAAAAAAACGTGTATGAAAAAAAGGGAAATAGTAGAAATATTTAATAATAAATGTTACAAAATTGCTTGCAAATAAATGTAGTAATGCATTTATAGTATGAACATTTTAGGGGAAATTAATTGTCTTGAAAGTACGTTAACTGTGGATGAAAATAATGTCACAGTGCAAAAATAAAGATAAAACATTAAAAAATAAATAAAAAAACAAGTAAATAACATTTTAAAAGACCTAAATCCAAACATGACCTGAACGGTTTTTTTTGTTTTGTTTTGGTTTTGTGTGAAATTCAACTAGGTACAAATTCTCTCCAGCTTTCAGATGTCAAGTAAAAATGTTGAATCTTCCGTAATGAGAAATAAACATGTTGGCCCTCGGGAGCCTCGACATTCCTGGCATATTGATGAGATACAGTACAAGGTGTTAACCTTCAAGTAAAGTTTTGTTAAGAATTTCACATTACCGTCATACACAAGCGTCCCTCATGTACTACTACTAAAGAAAAAAAGCCAGAGCGGCGTAATTGGCCACTTATCTGTTTCCAAGACCTGCCCAATCCCGCGTAGAGATTAATTTACTACAGCATTGTAGTACTGTGCTCGATACAATGTGCCCAAGTGACCTCCATTACTGCTCCACCTGCTCAGCATCCTCTGTCAATTGCATCTTCAGAAGCCAGTTCCTCTGATAATCGTTGGAGTGACCAGATTAATAATTTCAGCATAATACCATGTAAATTTTGACCCGGTGTACAATACAAAAACAGCAAACTTAAATCTCAGACTCACTGTAAATTGAACAGGGAACCCCAGTCATATCTAGGGGGGGAGACCAGAATATTGTGGAGATTTTGGGGTGGGCACGGTTTACAAACCCGTTATTTTTTGAAGAAGATTTTTATATGATTATATAAAAATATAACAATACTAAAAAGTCCTAAAATCAAACTTCACTGAACAACTGCATACAGCAGCTACACCAGGACAACCACCAATACAATGCATGAGAATTTTTTTTTATTTATTTATTATTTTTTATATATATATTTAAATAAAGAACATTGTAAATCACTCACTAAATCCACCACTCACATTTGTCACAGAAAGTCTTAAAAATCTAGTTTTGACTGTTGTTTTGGTGTCCTGAAGTCCTCTTCATCATCATTTGCCATCAGTTCTATATGGGGACAGACATCACAGAAAAAGCAGCATCTGTACATCAACGTACATCCATTCTACTCGGATTGAGCCTGAAAAAGGGAATAATCATCCAACTTCAAGGACATAGTGTAGTTCCTATCATCCAGAATAACCTGCTTTGACATGCAGTTAAAATGTGTCTTTTTATGAGGTGGAGACTGAAGCAATAAATAATAGTCCCCAAGGTTCTTAATTAAAATGATGATCCTAACCTTGAATATGGTTATGAACTGCTGTAATGTTAATGGTTTAGACAGCACTTACAAGCACTTTCTATATTTGCTGGCATGGGGGGTGGGGATTGTTCTGTAAAATGTGAAAAGCTTTAAAAAAATATTTTTGAGGTACGTTAATAAATATGTTATGTAGATTAAAACTCTGCACATTTAAGGCTTTTCTGAAGAGGCACATCATGGGTGCCATAGCTTTCACAGTGTTCACAGAGTTAACATTTATCCTGGACATTTGTTCGCTACATGCTTTCCCTATCCAGTCAATCTCATCCAGTTTTATTTTTAATGAAGCACAGGCCTTCAGAGAAAAAATTTTTTAAGATCACATAAATTAAGTCCACTGTGTCCAAACTTTTGTGATATCATTCAGGGTTGTGCAGCATTCAGAATTAAAACTGAACAGAATGCCTTTTTAATTCCAATCCTGTTCCTTTTGAAATAAGGCAGTATTTCAGAATTTAAAGAAAGAAAGTATAGAATGCAAAGAAATCACCACAGCTGATAGGTTTTATTTATTATTTTTTTTAATGTAGATATAAAAATGTAATATAACCTGCAAAATATGAATAATCCTTCAAACAGTAAAACCCACCAATTGTCAATATGATTTAATTCCATCATGTTTTTTAAAGCAAATTGTAGATAGCATAGGCCTGATCTTCTGTCTTTATCAATATCTGTCTGAGTACCGGTACGGTCCCTGACTGCCTAAAACATGCTTCCGTCACTCCCTTTTGAAAGAAACCCTATCTTGATGTTTCTGTACTAAGTCATTTTTTCATATTTCTAATCTCCTGTTTATTTAAAAAAAAAAAAAAAAAAAAGAAATTAGAAAAGGTTGTTCTCACTCAGCTACAGTCTTTTTCAAATTCATTATACAAAACTTTTCAGTCAGGTTATAGAAAATTACATAGTACTGAATCTGTTTTACTGAAAGTTACAAATAATATTATGTGTGGCTACCGATAACGGGAATGCTGTTGCCCTTAGTTCAGCATTTGATATGGATGATCACAAAATTTTTATTTCTCGATTATGTAGGCATTCAGGGTACCGTTTTAAAATGGTTTCAGTCATATTTAACCAACAGCAAGTTCTCTGTGTTTATTGGAAAACATACTTCTTCAGTAGCACATCTTTCCCGTGGTGTTCTTCAGGGATCAATCCTTGCTCCAACACTTTTCTCTTTATACATGCTGTCATATGGATCCATGTTTTCCAAACATGGAGTATCGTTTCATTTATATGCTGATGACACCCAATTGTACCTCCCACTTAAAAATCGTAAAGATTTGTGTTTCCTACTGAGGTTCTGCTTGCACGCTTACGGGACCTGAAATCATGGCTTTCACACAAAAAATTTGGCCTTGAATGAGAAAAAAAAAACCTGAAGTTGTATTGTTTGGACCAAGTGATTTTATGACTGTGGTGAATCTGGATCTAAGCTTTTTAAGTTCTCATGTTACTCAGTGTGTGAAAAACCTTGGTGTTTTATATGACTGAGGACTTTGTTTCGATAAACAGATTTCTGTAATTCTGTTTTCTTTAATTCTGTGGTCAAATCATGCTTCTTTCATTTACGCCGCCTTGCAAAAGTTAAAACATTTCTCTACTTGAAGAACTTTGAAACAGTTATTTATAGGTTTATCACCACACGTTTTGACTATTGCAATTCACTTTATTATGGACTTAATAGTGCATCTATTAGCGTGTCTACAATTTGTTCAGTGGACGCTGCAGCTTAGTCTCGGTAGTTGAAAATTTTATTACTCCTATTACTCCTATAATGCATTAATCCTATTTTAATGTCTCTGCACTGGTCACCGATTAAATTTAGAATAGAGTTCATTTAATTAAAATTGTAGTCTTTGTTTATAAATCTTTACATGGCTAGGTCCCTTAGGTCTGGGGATCTTTCATTACTCTCTGTTTGCAGATCTAGGCTAAAACATAGAGGGGACCGAGCTTTTGCGATAGTAGGCCCTATATGGAACAGCTTAGTGTTGTCAATTCAAATGGTATCATCTCTCTCTTTTTTTAATCTAAGCTTAATTCTTATTTATTATCTGTTGCGTTTAAGAACAAATGAATTTTGCCATGTGTATTTTACATTGCTGATTGTAGTTTCTATTTTATATATTGTTTCTAATGTTCTGTACAGCACTTTGGTCAACCTTTGGGTTGTTTTAAATGTGCTTTATAAATAAAATAATAATAATAATAATATGAAACCATAGTATTTAAACGCTAGCTTTTTGATACACCGATAGCAATAGTTACACATTCTGATACTGATTTAATTATTTTTTTCACTTCCAGTTTTCTAAACATCTCAGGAGTTTTCCATTCCAAACAAGCGCCTGAGCCATTCCTGCACAGCCATGACAATGTCTCTCTAATAGCATTCTCTGCGTGCTGTTGTTATTGCTGCCCCCCTCATCAATCTCAAAAATTCAAAAACTGTGAGAGGCCTTTTCAGTGACTAATAAAGTTCATTTCCACATAAATCAATCTTCAATCTCTAGTGCCATACAATCCTAAAAATAAAGGTGCTTCACGATGCCATGGAAGAACCTTTTTGTCTAAATGGTTCCATAAAGAACTTTTAACATTTGAAGAACCTGTTTGACAAAAGGTTATTTGTGGTGAAAGAAAGGTGCTTCAGATTATAAAAAGGTAAGAAGGAGATGGTTCTTTAAAGAACCTTTGACTGAATGGTTCTTTGTGGAACCAAAAATGGTTCTTCTATGGCATCACTGTGAAGAATCTTTTGAAGCACCTTTATTTTTAGAGTGTAGTAAATGAAACACATTACTGAACTCGGGGTGAGACTCATCTGTGACAGCTAGCGTGAAAAGAAACAGCTGCATCCTCCCACATCTCTACATGTAAGTGTCCCCTCTAAATACAAAGTCAGTGATGCCCCTCTGTCTGTGTGGAGGCAGATTTATGCTGTGATTACTGGACTCTCAATGTAAATGGAGGGTACGGGTGGGAGGAGTTCATGACGTGGGAGGGAAAGTTGGTTTTGCTCCAACCATCACATGTTAACTAAAACACACGTCTGTTGGTGTTAGCATGTGTGCCGGAGGTTTGGAAGATCAGACTCTGTCTCCATCCAGTGGAGGTTTCATGTCAATCTTAGATAGATAGTTAGATAGACAGATAGATAGATAGATAGATAGATAGATAGATCAGATGATCATGTTCTCATGATTTGAGAATGAATCAAAGTTCATCTTGTACTTCAGAACATCTGATTGTCTGCACAAAGTTTTACATGGTTGGTGCCATAGATTAGGATTAGTGAACTAATAATAGTACAGAATCTGAAAATGTTTACAATGGGAATTTACAAGGTAATCTGACTCTTTTATTATATGTGAAACTATACTAAAATATGCAATACTTACGTTTGGCCAAAAGACATGCTTCATTTAAAATAGACCACCTATGTTTCTTTGGCACCCAAAAACGATGAAATTACGCACTTTCCTTGTCAAGAACTAATTCAGAAATTGTCAACATCTTTTACTTCAGACATTAATAAGTAAGTAATCAATGTAATCAACTAAAAAAGTAATCAACTCTTTGTCCATAACTCTCAATTGGCACTTTTCCACTGCATGGTACGGCGTTGTACAACTTGGTACGGTTCACTTTTGGGTGGGGGGGGGTTCCACTGGGTACAGTACCTGTTACTTTTTAGTACCACTTTGGTTGAGGTTCCAAGTAAACCGTACCATTACCAAAATGTGACGTCTAAACTCTGCTGAACATTGATTGGCCGGAGAGAATCGTCACTATCTGCATCACTGAACTTGTGACACAAACACAAAAGAACCGCTAGATTTAAATCACCACAGCCAGCGAAGGATCAAACGCAACTGTTTTGAGCAAGCGCACCTTTTTTAACAACCAAAAAATTTTGTTGTCTTTTGCGGAAGTACAGACGTTACTCTCGTTGATAGCAGAGGAGCAGATCCAGCGAGAATGATGTGAATGATCCTGCCCACTCTAAAGCGATACTACACTACAGTGGAAATGCAAGCCGAGGCGTACCGTACTGAGATTTGCCGAGTCGTACCATGCAGTGGAAAAGCACCTTAATGGCACTTTTTCTGAGCAGCTTTCCAAGCATCTCGTGTTTGATCCCGTTTGCCTGTGGGAGGAAACTTTGGAATGGCAGTGTGAGGGACCTCTGGGACCAGCAGAGCTGTGAAATGGGCATCCTGGGACTTTCAAGTCAGGACCTCTCTGGAGCCTCAGCAGTGTTCTGAGCAGCAGTGACAGGAAACTTAATGGCAGCCTTAACGGGGATTTCTGGAGTAGCCTGACAAGATCTCTGAACCCAGGCAGCTGGGAAGGGAGCTGTGGCCATGTCCTGAAACCTCTCATGCATTCGTGACACAGATTTCTGGGATCCGGATGCCAGTGGCAGGAACCTCTGGGGCGGCAGTGAAAGGGGCTTGTAGGGACCTTGACAGGGACTCCATTATTAAAAATATGATTAGAAGGAAGCAATACCCAATTAATCTAACTTAACAAAAACTAAACTAACTATTTACATTACATATCCCTAGGCAAGTAATTCCGCAAGACGCTAAAACTACCACCTCAAGCCAAACTGCCAGACGCAACAAAGACCTGCCAGCCCTGCAAAATGCTAAGGCTGGAGGGATGGAGCAGCTAGCTTAACTAACCCAAAACTAAACTATTTACAATATGTACACATCCTTAGGCAAGTAGTTCTGCAAGACGCTAAAACTACCACCTCAAGCCAGTGTGACCTGCCACCCCCACAAGACACTTAGGGTGGAGGGATGGAGGGGCCACCCTTGTCACCCCATCAGATGAAAAGCTGACCCTTTTCTCCATGACCTACAGGGGGACCTGAACAAAATAGAAATTAGACAAATTAGACAATCATACTTCATTAAGGTATTAAAAATACAACTTGCCATCTCTGCAGATTGACTAAATGACAGTTATTGAAAAGACAGGTATTGAAAGATAACGTAAGGAAGCTGATGTCCATATTCAGATACTCAAACCAAACAAACAAAAAGCCCAAAAATAATGGCAACATATCTTCAAAATCATTTTAGCTTACCTTGAACCAGTAATGAAAGAGCATCTCCTCCAGATGAAACCTCTGCTCTGGGTCGCTCTTCAGACACACTCGTATAAAACAGCAGCATTCTGTGCAAATGATGGAGAGAAGTCTGATTATCACCTTCAACATTATACAGTACATGCTCTTTAAGCTGTAAAACTGCAAGAGATTCCTCCATTATCCACAACAACATACAAACCCGATTCCAAAAAAGTTGGGACACTGTACAAATTGTGAGTAAAAAAGGAATGGAATAATTTACAAATCTCATAAACTTATATTTTATTCACAACAGAATATAGATAACATATCAAATGTTGACATTTTGAAATGTCATGCCCAAATATTGGCTCATTTGGATTTTCATGAGAGCTACACATTCCAAAAAAGTTGGGACAGGTAGCAATAAAGAGGCCGGAAAAGTTAAAATGTACATATAAGGAACAGCTGGAGGACCAATTTGCTACTTATTAGCTCAATTGGCAACATGATTGGGTATAAAAAGAGCCTCTCAGAGTGTCAGTGTCTCTCAGAAGTCAAGATGGGCAGAGGATCACCAATTCCCCCAATGCTGCGGCGAAAAAATAGTGGAGCAATATCAAAAAGGAGTTTCTCAGAGAAAAATCTGCAAAGAGTTTGAAGTTATCATCATCTACAGTGCATAATATCATCCAAAGATTCAGAGAATCTGGAACAATCTCTGTGCGTAAGGGTCAAGGCCGGAAAACCATACTGGATGCCCGTGATCTTCGAGCTTAGATGGCACTGCATCACATACAGGAATGCTGCTGTAATGGAAATCACAACATGGGCTCAGGAATACTTCCAGAAAACATTGTCGGTGAACACAATCCACCGTGCCATTCACTGTTGCAGGCTAAAACTCTATAGGTCAAAAAAGAAGCCATATCTAAACATGATCCAGAAGCGCAGGCGTTTTTCTCTGGGCCAAGGCTCATTTAAAATGGACTGTGGCAAAGTGGAAAACTGTTCTGTGGACGAATCAAAATTTGAAGTTCTTTTTGGAAAACTGGGACGCCATGTCATCTGGACCAAAGAGGACAAGGACAACCCAAGTTGTTATCAGCGCTCAGTTCAGAAGCCTGCATCTCTGATGGTATGGGGTTGCATGAGTGAGTGTGGCATGGCAGCTTACACATCTGGAAAGGCACCATCAATGCTGAAAGAAAAATCAAACCAATACAAAAACACAAGCTCCCATCCAGACGTCGTCTCTTTCAGGGAAGACCTTGCATTTTCCAACATGACAATGCCAGACCACATACTGCATCAATTACAACGTCATGGCTGCGTAGAAGAAGGATCCAGGTACTGAAATGGCCAGCCTGCAGTCCAGATCTTTCACCCATAGAAAACATTTATAAATCATAAAGAGGAAGATGCGACAAAGAAGACCTAAGACAGTTGAACAACTAGAAGCCTGTATTAGACAAGAATGGGACAACATTCCTATTCCTAAACTTGAGCGACTTGTCTCCTCAGTCCCCAGACATTTGCAGACTGTTATAAAAAGAAGAGGGGGTGCCACACAGTGGCCTTGTCCCAACTTTTTTGAGATGTGTTGATGCCATGAAATTTAAAATCAACTTATTTTTCCCTTAAAATTATACATTTTCTCAGTTTAAACATTTGATATGTCATCTATGTTGTATTCTGAATAAAATATTAAATTTTAAACTTCCACATCATTGCATTCTGTTTTTATGCACAATTTGTACAGTGTCCCAACTTTTTTGGAATCGGGTTTGTTTTTTATAAAAGTTTTTTTTTTTTTACTGTTTTGAAAATTGCAATTGTCTTTCTTTGTTATAATGAAGTTCTCACCATTTGAGAAGCCTGGGTGGAACCACACATTGAGAATGGCATTGTTAATATTTTGCTCTGTCCCGCCTGACACATGGTCACTACAAATGCTCAAATACATATCACTGTAGGCAGGCACGTGCACACATAGACATCAAAGGGGGCTGGAGCACCTGCCCTTTTTCTTCCTCGAGAGAAAGTGTCCTTTTTCTGGGGAGTGATTTTTTTTTTTTTTTGTTTTGAATAAATGAATATATGTATATATGTGCTTGTGTGTGTGTGTTTCTGTTTGCGCACAGCTTTCCCTGTCAAACTAATAAAAAAAATCTAAATATCAGGTCGAGTTAGGAAATGTTCCGATGCCTTTCTCCCTCCCTCTCCATCTGCAGCACAGCAGTGTAGCACACATTGATTGGCACAAGCACATCACAGAGCAAAGAGCCACAAAAGTAAACCCCCTCCCTCCCTTTCCAGTGTGTTTGTCTTGGTGTGGAGGTGAGTGATGATGAACAAAAGACTAAGGTAACTGTGCCTCGAATTTACAGCTAATGATCCAAAAGACAAATAAATCGAAGGCAATTATAGTTAATTTGTCTCGCTAACATCCATGGCTCATGAGAGCTATGATGTAAGTTAGGCAATAGGAAGTCTAGTAGGTTAGACCAGTGCACATTCTTTTACTGCATTATTCAGTTTATTAAAATGCATTTAGAATAATCACAAAATTCAAGATATTGGGCCAGAAGTGTGTGTATATATGCGCATATAGTTTATCAGTATCACACGAAGACAGACGTTTTTTCTAAAAAGCAGCATGGTTACAAATGTGCTATTGATTTTATAAAGCAGTTCAATAAACAAGAATTTAATATTAAGGATACTTACATTTTAGACACAATATTGACTGTTTTTGCTCTATTTTGCCAACAAATATAATCCCGATTTGCATCTCTGAGCAACATGACAGTGTTTTTCGTTCCTGAATGAATCAGCTGTTTTAAATGATTTGGTTCAATCGCAAGGACTCATTTATTAACAGTTACTTGCTGCCACCTACTGACAGTTTTAATTTCACTTTTAAAGTATATTTTCATTAAAAAAATAAATAAATAAATAAACCATTTCAAATATGAGTATTCAAAGTTTTATGTTTAAAATATCAAAAAATTTTTTTTTAAGTATTAATGCATTTGTAACTGCTGGTTAAATGCATTCATGTCCTGCATTAATCAGTGTAAATGCATCACTGTAAAATGCCCCAGCTTCTGTGTTTTCCTCTGCATTGATTATTTCTAACTGACTAATTCAATTTAAGAATTTGACTGAAAAGATGGTGCACACTTTAGAATGGCTTTTAGAAATGTAAAAAATGCCAAAAAATGTAAAAAATCAATTTAAACTTATTGGAAAAGATTACTTTCTATCAATGCCGTGAATATGAAGAATATCAAAAACTTAGAAGTCAGCTGTCCCATGGTAGTCCATAACATATCAGCATAATGCATTGAGCAAAATATAATCTAATTATCGATAAAATACCAGAAAATATTGAGGTATATTTTTTGGCAATATCGCACACCCCTAATATATTTAACGTTTGATTAAGAACAAAATAAAATAAATATGAGAAGTGCCCTATTTTTGCACTTGAGCCCCTGCCCCTCAAAATGTGTGTGCACGTCCCTGACTGTAGGTGATGTAGGATGAGCTTTTCAGGAGGTCTCCAAGAACAAAAATCTAGCAATTTGACTATCAGGCATCATGATGGAAGACACCCCCCAAAGCATATTTATATTAATTGAGAAATATATGGAATATTTGTCTTTTAAAAATTACGGTAATTTGTTGCCCTTACAGGGCTATTTAATTGAACAGCTAAGAAAAGCCAAATGGTGATTTAGAATGATGAAAAAGCTAAAAGAAATGTTTCATCTACACTAAAATATACACTTTCTTTTATGCACATACACCTATAATAATTGTAAGAAGAGTGTATGTATTATATTTTTATTTATGATAATAATATCAACCTCAATCCTCAATATTCCAATAACAGATCAAACTCCCTAACCATCTTAGCAGATGTGATGTACTCGCACCTGCTGATGGACTGACTGGACCGTCCTGATCCCGAGGCTGGTCGTCCTCCATCTGCTGGTCCTCGGCAGTGGGCGGGACATCAGGAACACTGGATGGAGGCTCCTGATGATCACTGTCCTCTACAGCAGTGGTTCCCAACCACGTTCCTGGAGGCCCCCCAACACTGCAGGTTTTCCATGTCTCCTTAATCAAACACACCTGATTCAGATCATCAGCTCATTAGTAGAGACTCCAAGACCTGAAATAGGTGTGTCAGACAAAGGAGAGATGCAAAATATGCAGTGTTGGGGGCCTCCATGAACGAGGCTGGGAACCACTGCTCTACATTACTGACACCAAGATGATGTACCTGACGCTTTGTTTACGTATCTGAAATTATCTAAACAACAAAAGACTATGATTTGAGGTTTGATTTACTTGTCATATGGTGCATAGCATCTTGATGTAACAGATGTGATAACAGAAAATTTAAAGCTGTGTTTACGTATCTGAAATTATCTGATTTAATGTAAACTCTGTCTAAAAATGGTACCTAGCTAAAAAAAACTTGTATTTCCGTCTTCTGATGTCTGTCTTGAAATGCAGGGATGTTTCCCAGCTAACAGGGAATGTTCAACTGTAGATAACATTGTGGCAAAGTTCTCAAAATACTGGACAAACATTATTCAAGAAAGGTTAATAGAATGTTAAAAGTTATGAGCTCTTTAACAATGTTCCCAAAATATTAGCAAAAAATACTATTTATACGTCGTCCATGGAAAATGTGTCTGAAACGTTTTGGTTGCATGTGCGAGTATCATTTTTAAAATGTAACTACTCTTTCAAAATCTCTCCTGAATCGAATCGAACACCTATGAATCGTGAATCGAATCGATTCGCTGGCTACTCGGAGATCCACAAGCCTATCGCAACAAGCACCTTTCGGTCCATAAATGAATCGTTTTGGTGAACTCATCTAAACGATTTCTAACACTCTGAATCAAATCCCCACCTATCATTTTGTTCCTCCAAAGAATTTAGCTGGGAACACCTTAAAAATCGCATGTCGAGTCTACTCGATGTTGCCCGATTCAAAACCCGTCCATTATTCACATTAAAAATGTTTAATTGGATCTAGATAACAAAACGAACACACACACGTCGTATTTTGATGTTTTGGACCTGTTTGTGCAATAATTACTCAAATGTATTTTATAAACCTCCGAATGACTAGTCTCAGGCACGCTGAGGACAGCTAAAGCTCGCAGCCGTATATTTTGGGGTCCTTCAGAGTCAGACTGCTGCTTTCTCTGGACGGCATCTTCGTCACAATGGCGGATTACGATAAACTACGATGACCGGGATCGGGCTTACGGGAGCTTCGGCGGGGGAAGAGCGGTAAGGAAGCCCGCGTGAGAGGAGCGGTGAAGTGAGCGCGTGTGTGAGCGCGTGTGTGAGCGCAGGTTCAACGCGGCAGGTTCGCGGGCGGAAGATCGAGCGGGAGGGTGTAGGCCACGCAGCAGCGGCGCGCTCCCCCGCTTTGATGAATGAAGGCCGGGCGCGAAGCTCGCACCACCAGGGGCTTCATGTCTCACGGCCCGACCTCCGCATTTCAGTGCCCGCAGACGTTTATGATGTTAAAACATCCGCGCCCGCTGATCTCTGCTGGAATGTAGTTACTTGGTGTCAGGAGTGTTTTTGGATGATCAGCTTGTTAACACTGGGCCTCGATCAGGGCTCTGACTGTCCTTCAGCCCCATTGCATTGCTGCTCATGATGGGACATCGTTCTCATAACACAGAAATACTGCGGTACTTCACTCTCTGGACGTGCTAGTGTCGTAGAAAATGTCATGCACATGAAAATGATCACGTCTGTGTACATTAATGTTTAGCCTCCGCTCGCGCTCTTCTCGGATCAGCAGCATAGAAGCCTATATCTGCGATGATAAACGGAGTTTATTGTAAACGGAGTTTATTCCCTGACCATAATGCATTACTGCTAATGAGAAAAACCACGCACCACTGCTGTTCTGAAGTGTGTAATGAGGGAATACTCTTATGCTCACAATGCTGCATTCATTTACAGTAAAAACAGCAATATTGTGAAATTTTATTGCAGTTTTAAATAACTGTTTTCTATTGTAATATATGTTTGCTGCTCGAGAAATATTTCTGATCATTATTTCAGGTTTCTTTGATGAATAGCATGTTCAAATGAACAGTATTGAAGCATTATAAATGTCTTTGCTCCACATTTGATCAGTTTAATGCATTCTTGCATTTTTTTTAAAGTGTTTTCCAAAAAATGAAAATAAAAAGGACTAAACCAAACCTTTTGAACGAGTGTGTAATGTCACAGAAACTTTTTTCTGCTTATTACTTTAGTGAAAACAGCGATGCACTAGTATTTCAAAATACTGAGTCGTGCAATCTATTTTTTAAAACTAAATAAGACTTTTGTTCGCAGGGATGCGTTTAAAATTGATCAGAAGTGACAGTACAGACATTTATGATGTTGCATAAGATTTCTTTTAAATAAATGCTGTTTTCTTTTGAACTTTCTATTCATCATAGAATTCAGAAGAACTGTGTCTCGTGCATTATGTTACCTGACAAGGCTGTTGAGTTTTGAGCATGAATCAGTGAATCGGCAGCAGTCACAATAAGAGTCTGCGCTAGCTTCACCCCTCGGCAGAAAACGAGCAGAACAGCTGTTTATTAATCACTGCATACTAACTGTCGGCAGAGCAGGCCGTTGACCTCTGCATTATGAAGGGCCTTACCTTATAGGTGATGGTGTAGGTTTGCATCTTGCTTGTTTTTTAGCCCATAAATATTAATGGACTCATTCTAATATACTCATTAAATCATAAATTGTTGGTAGGTTATCAATGCACAAATCAACACACTTTCAACATTTAAGAAGAAACAATTAAAAATGAGAAGCTTTCTAAAGCAGTGCGCTGTCATGGCTGTAGCTCACGCACACACAATCATAGCAGACATAGACGTTCAGTGACACAGACTTTCACTGTGTTTGAAGCTTCGCCGCTAATAGAGAAACTAAACAAAGACAGAGGTAGGAATTCATACATAAAAGATCTCTCTTTCTCTCTCTCTCTGGCCCGTAAATGAACACAGACTCGAAATATTGCACTTTTCTGTGAACAGACTGGAGACCCGCTACTGCTAAACTTCAGGCTTACGGCTGTTTTCAGAAAGCCAGTGCTTTTATTCACAGTGGAGACGGCGCGCACGCACACACACACACGGTTGCCAGGTTGAGAAAAAGTAGTTACACACTTGACAGATTTCTGTATTGCTTCAAGTGTGGAGCTCTGAATGGGGGATTACGTGTCTTGATAATCAGGCAAACCCTACAGCCCTATCATCAGTGTATCAGTGGTCCATGGTATTTCCATCTGGTCACCACCGCCACAGCACGTGGATGTCAGTTTTGATGTCACGTGGGTTTTTTGGGGGTTGATGATGAATGTTTCTGGGCAGTTGCAGTCATGGTATCATTGCTGTGGACAGCCCAGGTCTGAAAACACCAGAGATGTCATGCCTCCGCCTGACACCAGAGGAATGTCCCAGTACAACTGGATCCCAGCACAAGATTTGCTTTGCATGGGATTTGATCTACTATTACAGAAGACAGAAAATAAATTTAGAAGGTGCTTTCTGTAATATTTCTGTCCAAGGTACTTTTTGCAACGGTTCAGTAGCTGCTGCCATTTTTCACTTCTGGTTATCACACTTTGTTACCAGAGGTAGAGTAATGTGGTGGGCCAAGTCAATATGATATTTGGTAATTTTAAGAATATTGGCATCCGCTCATAACCGGCCAGTTGTGCAGACTACAGAATGATTGCACATCCTCGTGCCAGTTTCAAAAATACACAGACAGCCCTTGTCAACATATGAACCGTTTCATTTTTGCAAAAAACAGATATCTCCGTTTTTTAACAATTCTCTC
>NW_024873353.1:0-14414 GCF_018340385.1 Cyprinus carpio | reverse complement strand
AAGGCGCCACGGGAAATCAGCCGCTAAGGAAGGGACTTAGGATTAGTCAGGAGGACTGGTGGAAGTTCTGGGAAAGGACGAAAGAGCCCTTTGCCCTCCCCCCCCCCTTGTGATTACTTACCAAGACCTCCAGAGTTCTCAGGCCCAGTCCCCCTCCTGTTTTACAAGAGACGAAAATCAAAATTTTAGATTCCCCTTTTCTCCTCTCCTAGATTATCTTTTTAAATAATTTAAATAAAGTTGTTTTTTAAATTACCCTTAACTTATCTTGTGTGTCTGGTCCTTGGGGTGATCTTGGGACCTCCTCGAGGTGGAAGTCGGGAAGGGGCGTGACTCGCAACACCTGTGGTCCGCTCCGACCTGTGACACAAAATTATTCAGTCCCTCACGTTTTACTAAAAATAAAGAAAATAATTTATAAAACACGCAAGCCTAGCTCACAATAGGCTATCACTTTTAATGCTCCAATGCAAAGTAAACCACAATTTCTTTTGAATAATATAACAATTCATATTATATAAACAATACTGCACACTATTTAAATGTGTCAATCTAAAAAATGTTTAAAAAAAAAAATAAGCACAGGCTCATCCTGCTTGAATTCATTCTAAGAAACGCACATATCTTCATAAGGACTAAACTTTCATTTGTGAATATTAAATATTTTTTCTTTCATTTTCCCCGACTGCAGTCAAATATAACACTTCGGTGAGGCAAAGCTGACGTCTATTTGCGAAAATGTGCTTGTTTGAAAACTTGTGATTAAAGCGCCACTCAGCGGTCAAAAGCTGCAAATGCACTTTGCAGACGCCGCGGCGGCGGTACGAGCGGCGGTAGAACCAACGATTTGGATGTCCACCTACTGTATATATTAATGCGCTGTTGTGCCTCTGATTACTTTAGGCTTATTCTGTGGCATTTATATAAGCCTGTTGATTGTGTCATGGAGCTGTAAAAATCGTTACACTCACTATTGGCACTTTTTCCACTGCATGGTACGGCACGGTATGGGTCGGTACGGTTCACTTTTGGGGGGGTTTTCCACTGGTTACACTACCTGTTACTTTTTTTTTTAGTTCCACCTCGGTTGAGGCTCCAAGTGAACTGTACCGTTACCAAAACGTGATGTGTAAACCCTGCTGATCACGGATTGACCGGAGATAAACTTCACTACCTGCATCACTGAACTTGCGACACAAACACAAAAAGAACCACTAGATTTAAATCAGCACAGCCAGCGTAGGATCAAATGCAACTGTTTTAAAGGAGCGCACCATTTTTTAACAACCCAAAAGTTTTGTTGTCTGTTGCGGAAGTACATTTCTCTCGTTGATAGCAGAGGAGCGGATCCAGCGAGAGCTTGATGGGGCGACGCAGAATGAAAAAGTATACTAAACAGCACTTGAAAATACAAGCCGAACAACTACAAAGAAATGTAAAAAATCCCACCAACACAAAAAAAACACTAAAGATGCAGTGGAAAAGCAAACCGAGCCGAGTCGTACCACGCAGTGGAAAAGCGCCATAAGGGTGCTCACCCACAGACATTCACAGGTTTATTTTGAAGTATTAGCAGAACAACAAAGCTAATGCTTTTCACAGAACTTACGTAATTGTTACGTATATTGTGATATAGCCTGGTCCGTTGGTCCGTTAGATCGGATTGCTTTCTCACTTCAACCGAACCACTCCAGAGTTCGTTTTCAAAGGTGAAAGTGACCATTAGGCCATGACTTCCCCGGAGGAACGTGCCCAGGTTCCGAAACAACAACAGGTCCGGTGTGAAAGCACCCTAAATGAATGAATTGCGTTTGTGCTGAACTCTTATTACAAAGCAAAAAACAAACTTCTTTGATCCATGAACGTTTCTTTGGTTAATGTCAGGCCGTCGTGACAAGGCAAGCAAACCAAGCAATTGCTTGGGGCCCCGAGCTGGCCTGGGGCCCCAAGACAATGACTGATTAAGAATAAAATGCAACGACACTGTGTGAGCGCCCCTTTGATCGTCAATGCAGTAAAGTGCAATGACACTGTTATCGGGATCCCCCTCACTGTTTATCCTATTTAATGACATGACATTGCTGTAGCTTTGTAATAGGTTTTGATGAAAGTGGCATAGCAAATAGCATGCTATACTATTCCACCGTGATAATCTATTTACCAAATGGGGGTTAGGAAAAACAAAAAATAAATTCCGTGCATCAAACATTAGCTTGGGATGTTTTTAAGCATTGGTAAGCAGCTGCCTGCATCCCTTCCCTTCTAATATCAAAATATGGAAATGTTAACATATTATAAAGTTTACCGAAAACTTAAAGATAAGTAAAAATACTGTTTGCTAACAGTTAAATGACAATTAACTAATGATTAATTAACTATCAATTTACCATCTATTAATGATTATTATAAAGTGTTACCATCTTTTCTTCTCCCTCAAGGTGCTTTGCTTAAATTTCTCAGCCCTCAGGCTCTTCCTAAGGATACCTTCACTGATGAAGGTAGAGTGAATTTCTCTCACTGAGCTGAGCTGTTAATAGTGACCTCTTTCAATATGCTAACAGTGAAATAGTAAAACGTACTTCACAGGTAATTTCAGATTTTTTTTTTCAATTATTTTCCCAGCTACACCAACTTCATCCTCAACATCAACAGATGCATCACTTCTCAGTGCTGATGTTTCCTCTATACTGTAGCACAAGGTACCACAAGCTCTATAATTATAGCTGATATCCTGCACAGCCCAGAGTTTAAAACTGATAAGTGTGTGCTGTCATATATTAAAAAAAAACAGTGCAAATCCACTATTGAATTCCCACCAAACTGTGTAAATACCAGTCACTTTTTCCCCCATGGATATTTCAGAATTTTTAATATACAGTAGTGCCTGTCAAATTTCTAGGTGTCAGTGACGCATTCTGTACCTGAACAGATGGATTATATTAATAAAAACATAATTTTTCCCCAGCTACACCATCAATACCATCTCTCACAGTGGAAGACACTGCATCCAGAACAGAAATTGAGTCTGCACCACTTCCCAACACTGAGGTTTCCTCTACAGCTCAAGATACCACAAGCACTGTCATTATAGCTGATGACCCTACGCAGTGGCCAGCAGTCCTGACTAGGGTTGCCACCTTCAGAGAGGCAAAATAAGGGACACCCCATTCCACGACAACTCCCCCACCACCCCCCCCACCCCCCACAAAAAAAAATCATGCTCAAAGCATTCTTATTCTTCAAACTTCCAACAGAACTTATAAATATTGTTATTTTAAATTTGATTATTTATA
This sequence comes from Cyprinus carpio, assembly GCF_018340385.1. Classification (NCBI taxonomy): domain Eukaryota; kingdom Metazoa; phylum Chordata; class Actinopteri; order Cypriniformes; family Cyprinidae; genus Cyprinus; species Cyprinus carpio. The sequence continues at coordinate 11,121 of NW_024873353.1, read as the reverse complement.
ATTATTAATTATTATTAGTCTATTTTTTGACAGTTCTGCAGCTGCTACCTGGATGCGATAATTTTTTTATTATTATTATTCATTTGCTCAAATTAGGGCTACATTTATTCGTCCCATTTTTATCAAAATACTAAATAGTAATTTGTAAAAAATGTATATGACACTTTGTATATATTTATGATTAATATAAATGATAAATTAATAAATAGGGCCTAACATTAATTATAATATATTAATTTATCTGTCTAATAATGTCTAAAAATATAATAATTATGTCTACCATGCTCTGATAATGAATGGAATATTATATTAACAGACTATCCAAATTTTAATAAAACAATAGGCCTATACCTTGAAGCACAGATGTGTCTGTCACTTTAAATGTATGGTTCACCCAAAAATAAAAAATTATATAAATCATAATTTACCCAGGCTGTTCTAAACCTGCTTAAAGTTCTTTCTTCTCTTGAACACAAAAGAAGATACTTTGAAGAATGTGGGTAACCAAACAGCTTCTGGTCCTCAGTAACTTCAAGAAAAAAAAAAAAAAAAAATACAAATAAAATAAAATACTAACAGAGTCCTTGGGGACCAGAAACTCTTTGGTTACCCACATTCTTCAAAGTATCTTCATTTATGTTCAACAGAAGAAAGAAATTATTAAGGTTTGGAACAACTTGTGGGTGTGTAAACGATGACAAAATTTTCATTTTTGGGTGAACTATCCCTTTAAGTCAGACAGTCCAACCTGAGCAACTGAAATGCTTCTCTGCACACTGCACGTTCATCATTAGTTACTGGATAGACACACTGATAATTTTCCTATTCATCCCTACGTCTGGAGAGTCTTGTGTTCAAAGGGCGGATGTGAGTGAGCTCTAGATGTTTTAAACCGCGCTGGTTTAGTGCATGAAAGGGCTTTAACGGCGCGTGTTCTGGAGACTCCGTCTCTATGAAAACAAAGATGCCAAAATGGAATCACGCGCAAATGAGCTTCTCTAATACCTCGTATGAAATTGATTTAATTATAACTGCTATTAGTATTATAAACAGTGCAATATACTTTTCTGTTTATTCAACTATATGTTGGCATTTGTAAAATACAGGACAAATCGCGTCCCGTATTGATTTGATACGGGACGCCTTCTTTTTACATTTAAATACGGGACGATTCCGTATTTTAAGGGACGGGTGGCAACCCTAGTCCTGACTGATAATGTGCGCTGTCAAATCGTTAAAAAAGGACCAGTGCAAGTCACAAGCATTGTTTTCCCCCAAAATTCTGAGAATCCACCTCAAAGATTCACAAATGACAATTACATGAGAAGCATGAAAAATGGGGAGAAAATTCTTCGATCATGGATGTTATATTCCATGAGCACAGACTCAGTGTTCTGTTTTGCCTGTTTTTGGGAAGCGTGACAATGCCTTAAGCAACTGTGGCTTCCGTACATGGAGCAACCTAGCTTATCATTTAAAAGAACACGAATATTCAAAGGGGCATTGTGACAATATGACAAACTGGCATGAGCTGCAGAGGAGACTGCAAACAATACAACCATAGATCAAAGACAACAAGACTTGATGCGGATCGAGCATTGGAAAGGTGTCATAAGGAGAATGAGTGCAATAATTTGTCACTTAGCAGAACGCAACCAGGCTTTAAGAGGGACCACAAGTGAGTTGTATGACCCACACAATGGGAATTTTCTGGCACAAGTTGAACTGATGGCACAGTTCAATTCAGTTATGACTGAACACATAAGAAGGATAAAAAACCAAGAGACAAGAAGAGTGCATTACTTGAGTGGATCTAGGGATGTCAACGATTAATCGATGATCAATTAATTGTCGATAAGAGATGCAATCGATTAAGGCTGTCGATGGTCGGTTAACCGATTTAATGTTGGGCTGCGTGCGGCTCATGCGCACTCAACACGTGCGAGAGTGATGGTGACGGTGACGCTATATAAATGCACCATCATTCATTCATAATGTACAAATTAACCTTTAATGTGATTTAAACTTTAAAAGTACATTAATATAGAAACAACACAAAAGTTCTTCAACATGGAAAACATGGAAAACAATAGAAATGTAGTATCGTGCGCAGGACTGCGGGACACAGGACAGAAAGGCTATCCTTTTACTTGTTAATTTGTTCCTACGACTTATTAATTTGTGGCAATTGTCCATGTTTCATTAATTTTGTTCCCTTAATAACCCATGATTTAATTGAAATAAGGGAACAAATTAATAAATCCAACGAATTCTTAATGAAATCTTTAATTTCCCTTCATTTACCAAAGTAAGAGATGCGAAAACAGTGATTAAAAGTGAAAGTTAATAAAATAAACCTGCGAAATTAGAGGGTTAGACTGTGAAGATTTAGGAAAAGAAACAATGCCTAAATGTTATCAAATTTGTGAAAATTCTTGACCAACCGGCAAACCAGAACAAAGCCGCGTAAATAAAGGCTATGGGCTCGAACCACTGATCTATATATGACTGGATCGCTCCAGCAGGCAGTGAAGCCACTGGAAGTGTTCAATCCACCATCTTACTAATCCCTACCAGCAGAGAGCACCATTGAGTCACATTCAAACCGCTGACCTTAAATCACCCGATTAGAAGCAAATCAGTCAAAAATGGGACTAGTTTTTATGTTATGTGTTTGTAAATTAATGTTTACTTCAGATGTTATCTGCAGTGTTTACGGTCTTTTGGGGCAGTATAAGCGATATATTTAAACCGTTTAGGTGTGTGTGTCTGCTGCAGCACTGACGAAACAGGTAACGATCCAACACAAAATATAGCTTATTTCTTTAAGATCATAATTATTCAGGAATTATTAAACAAACGTATTAGTATCAGGAATGGATTTGAATATATTACAGTGAATAATACAAAAGCATCTGTTAATATTGCTATATACTGAAATGAAAAGCTTAACTTACTACCTTGGAAATAAAGCCTTTAAATGTCTTTAAATCCGTACTGTATATAGTCAGTTATTTCTCTGAATAAATTATGTGTATATTTTTAATGTCATGATTGAGCAACATCTATTTCAGACTCTCCAAGATTGTGCAAATACGTTTACTAGCAGTAACGTTACTGTTTATATGTAAAATATTATATGCTTAATTAATTATTTTAACAACCATTTGAATCATTACCTGCTTCAAAATGAATGCTGTTAATGAAATCATTGTTGAAACATTTGCACTTTGCGCTGAATAACGAATAAAAAACACTATAACTAAATTATATAAACAAGCATAAATCTTTCTTCAGATTTCAGAATGAGCACAAGCATAAATCTTTCTTCAGATTTCAGAATGAGCACTTTCTCGTTTGTTTTATATGTTGAGGTCTTGTCCGTCTGATGTTTATCATGTTCATGATGTTCGCTACTGTAATGAACATAGCTTTTTAATAAGTAGGGGAAGTTCCAGACATTTAAAAAAGTAACCGTTTACATGCCTAGTGGGTTTGCATTGTAATAATGTACAGAGATACTTCAGATTTAAAAACGCTGACTTGTTATGTCATGTTTTCTCATTAAAATCATACAATTTTCTATTAATTCAATAGAACGTTTACGCACACTAGGGATTACCAATATGGCGGCGCTGCAGCTTCAATTTTATGACGTCATGAGCAATCCAGTTCTATATTATCGATCAGTGGCTGGAACGCATCCAGAGGCATGGTTGCGATCTAACATTTTCCTATTATTCCTCTAATAAACAAAGCTTTTATACCACACCTTGTCATAATCAGAGCTTATAATTTGTAAATAAATAATTCCTGGATTCAAACAGCGATTAATAGACGCTGTGACAGACACAATACGTGTTCCCGGAGCATTCAGTGATGTCACTAAACGATGACGCCATCGTTCACAAGTTTCTGCCTGGACCTAACTAGGGCACAGGTTCTCAAGCCCTGGGACAAAATGGGATGCTTTAAGGAAAAATGTATAGCATATATAAGTAATAGGCCTAACATAAAAATAACAATTTGTTTTCATCTTTTTTTTTTTTTTTTATATATATATATGCAAAATATATCTGACTTAATTAAGATTTAAAAACAGAAGTGTGGCGGCGCTCCACAAGTTCACGGAAAAAAAGGATGACAACGCATTCTGTTTGTTTGCTTTATTTTTCAAGAGCACAGATCTTCTTTTTATTGTGAGTGTGCAAAAGTAAACACTTTTTATTTTTTCTGTCTCAGCTGTTTCAATCGCGCTGGAGCCTGGTGCACACGTATTCCAGGAATTCAAACTTACATCGCAGTCTGTTCATTATCAAAATAAAATAGTCAACTAAACAACTGCGCTGACGGCGACCCGGGTTCGAGTCCCGGCTCGTGGTCCTTTGCCGATACCGCTCCCCTCTCTCTTCACCAAAAAAACACTTTCCTGTCTACTCTACACTGTCCTTTCCAATAAAGGCTAAAAAGCCCATAAATAAATCTTAAAAAAAAAAAAAAAAGGGTTACACTGGTCAGTTTAAATAGACCGTAGCATACCGGTTCACTCTGCTGTTATGCCAAGGACGTTTTTGCTCATATGAAGAGGATCATCTTTTCCGTCTATATGCGAATGCGTTTAAAGCACAGCCTAATTTACATTATAAATAATAGTTTAACATTCAAATACATTGCGAATATGGAAACATTTGGATTCATGCCGAGTGAGACGTGAGCAATAACCTCCAAATAAATTTAGCCAAACCCACGCTCGCTCGTCCTCGTATGCACGCACACACGCACTGTCACGATCTAATGCACTGTGTGACGAGTGGGGCGGGGCCGAGAGCCGTGGGAACGGAGCGAGGCTGGTGGAGTGATTGGGAAATGAGCGAAAACTACCACACCCACCGGTCTCGAGTCCCACGTAGGAGATGGAAGGATATAAAACTGGAGCGACGACCGTGAAGGACGAGAGAGGACCAGGCCTGGGTTTCGGCACCAGTGTAACAATAATAAAACTCCATATTTACGGGAAGAAGGAGGCGGGAACCGGCGAACATTCAAATAAATCTTTAATAACCAAAATAAACATAAAACAGCGCGACAGCCCGTCACGGGCGACTGCCGCGCACAAACAAAATCCAAACACAAAATAAAACCCAGGCCTGGTCCTCTCTCGTCCTTCACTGTCGTCACTCCTCTTTTTGTATCCTCCTGCTCTCTCCTCCGTGGGACTCGAGACCGGTGAGTGGAGCAGGTGTCGCTCATTTCCCAATCACTCCACCGGCCTCGCTCCGTTCCCACGGCTCTCGGCCCCGCCCCACTCGTCACACACACCATATTCCAAAAAATTAAAAACAAATAGGCCTAACGGAATGCAAAAATTCAAAATCTGACATTTTCTAGAACAGAATCCAGCAGGATCAAATTAATGTGAGCAACAGTGTTTTGGTGCAGCAGCGCCGATGTAAGCAGTTCACTTAATGTGCAGCGCAGTCACACGCGCGCCACGTTTGGGATAATTTTATTTTAAATACCATAATCTCAGTTGAAAACATTGCAATTGTGTTTTAAAATACAACAATGAGTGCCACAAAACCATTTAAAGAGGCGCGTTCAGCGGTCTCCGTGCGGGAGAGGAAACAGTCAACAAAGTAAAATGATCTCGAACATAAGGCGCTCTCTCTTCATTTTATCAAATAATCATAATCACATCTATTCATTTTATAATCCTGCAACTAGCATTTTATTCAGACTAAAACCCCTTTAATTCAAGTGAGAAAAATGTGGTTTGTGTGTGGTGTTAACGATTTATTGATTAATTGATCGTAAACAAAAAAAACTCTATAACAAAAAAGAACTAAAATTAACGATTAATTGATTAATTGATCGTTAATTTAAACGACGATCGATCATGGAAATAATCAAAATTTGACATCCCTAAGTGGAACTATTCAAAATGAAATAATTGCACTAATTGGAAACAAGGTACTGGAAGATATTGTGAGAAGAGTACACAGAGCAAAGTATTACTCTGTTATTATGGATTGCACTCCTGATGTCAGTCATAAGGAACAGCTTTCCATTGTTCTGAGAATTGTCAATTGCGAACCAACTGTGTCCATTGCAGAACATTTCTTTGGATTTTTAGATGTTGAAGACACAACTGGTAAGGGCCTGACTGAAGTCCTGCTTGACCACCTGCAGAAACACAGCCTGGGTCTTTCTGACTGCCGTGGTCAGTCTTATGACAATGGCAGCAATATGATGGGCCATAAACAGGGTGTTCAGGCAAGAATTTTGCAATTGAACAGCAAAGCATTTTACATTCCATGCAGCAGTCAATACACTTAACCTGGTTGTGGCAGATGCTGCCAAGTCCTCAGTGCTGTCCATCTCCTTCTTTGGTGTGTTGCAAAGACTCTATAACTTATTCAGTTCCTCTGTGCAACACTGGGCAGTTCTAAAGGAACATATAAAGCAGCTCACTTTAAAACCTTTGTCAACTACAAGATGGGAAGCTCGGATTGACTGCGTGAAGGTGGTGCAATACCAGTTACCAGAGATTCCTGGATGCATTGTCTGCACTCCAGACGTTTGCTATAGAGAAGGGGGACTCAGAGCCATGTCCACTGCTAAAAGCTTACATGGTGAGTTGAAGACCTGGTCTTTTCTGCTTTGCACAATGACCTGGTACAATGTTTTGTACCAGATCAATCATGTCAGCAAGCTGCTACAAAGTCCAAATGTTTCCATGGAAACACTTAGATCAGAAACAGAAGGAGTAAAAGACTACCTTGAAGACTTCAGGGAAAATGGGATTGCTTCCTGTCAAACTGATGCAAAAGACATTGCAGAAAATCTGGATATGGAAATGACCCTTCCTGAGAAAAGGCAGTGTGAGGAAACTCAGTCTACTCCAGACGAGATTTTCAGAAGAGACTTCTTTCTGCCCATGGTTGACACAGCCCTCAGAAGCCTAAGTGACAGGTTTTCAAGATTGAAGGGTGTTTATGACCTTTATGACTTTCTGTTCTCAAAGGACAACATGAAGCAGACAATAAAGAATGGAAGCTTCATGAACGATGCAAAAAATTGGAACAAACCCTCCACGACATTGATGCTGATGACTTGGCACTTGAGATCAATTCATCTCTCTACACTTTTCCAGACCATGTAGCCACTTCCCATTTGACATGCTTAATTACATATACAGTGAGAAGCTACTGGATTTGTACAGTAATTTAAGCATTGCTTTGCATCTACTCCTGACTCTCCCTGTGTCAGTGGCCTCTGGTGAGAGGAGCTTTTCAGCTTTGAAGCTGATAAAAAATTACATGAGGTCCACCATTGGCCAAGAAAGGCTCACAGGACTGGCACTTATGTCAATTGAGCGTGATGTTCGCCAGTCTTTGGACATGGAAGACATTGTGATTGCCTTTGCAGAAAACAAGGCTCGCAAACAGCAGTTTTAGATAATTTGCACATGTTTGTGAGAACTGAAAAATGTTAATGTGAGTGTGTATGTGTGTGTGTGTTTGTGTGTGTTAGTATGTTGGATTTAGTTATTGTGCACTTGTTTAATGTATATTTGATTTTATAGTACAGTGGTGTTTTTTGCAAATGTTCAATTGTTGAAAATGTTCAAATTTCAAATATTTTTCCAAGCAGTATTTGCACTGTAAAATTTTTTTATTTATATAAAGTGTGGTTGAACTTAAACTGTATAGCTATGGTGTAGTTCCTGTAGGCTTTGCGTGCGTGCGGGGGGTGGTGGGGGGGTCGATGGGGCCTCCATGTCCATTTTGCTTGGGGCCCCCAAATTCCTTCAAACGGCCCTGGTTAATGTACGCGGTCTACCAGTCTGAAGCATCTGTCATAGCAAATCAACACATGCTGTTGTGAATAATTAAGCAAAGCGTCTTCTCATAGGATAAGAACATGCGTCATCGATGCAATTAAGTCTCCATTGCCACGCCACAAATTGTGACGTCAACACAATGAAGATTTTAAACGCAGAAGATGAAAATAGCACAAAAAAGCTTAAAATTTACCAGTTTTCTCCAACAGTTAGAACTAACCAATGCTAACGTTGTCTTCTATGATGTGCAACACAAACAGCTCTGCTAAAATCTCAGAAAAAGCAGTCTGGGGTTTCATTACCCTTTTAAGAGACCCTTTTAAGAGACCCTTTTAAATTATAAGAAAGTAAAAATATGAATGGTATTATAATGTTAATACTAAGACTAAAATTAAAATAATGGCAAAAATCCTTAAAATAACATGTAGAAAGAAAAAACGCATCTAAAGCACGCAGAATAACATAAGTTATTGCTACTTTGAATGATTACGGAATTGTGGCATCCATAATTGTAATCGCAATTAGAAATTTGATTAATTGTGCAGCCCTAGCTTCCAAATTTATCAGTGTAAATGAGATAGATTGAGAAACTATATCACAACTAAAAAGAGGGTTGAGACCCCTTTAAATTTCAAGACAAGTCACCAGCTTTTTTCTTTGTTTAGTTTCTCATTTAACTAGGGCTGGACAATAATTCAATAATATGTATCGCGATATAACTTTTTTCAATAACGGTGATATGATTTTTAAACACATTTCCAATTTTTTGAGATACATTAGCAGTATTTCCCATACATTGATTTATTTGTGGTGTTTGACTTGGTTGAATAAACATGAGCACTGCACGTTTCAAAATGAAAACACGTTGTGGGTGTTTTTATATGTTATATTCAGAATATAATATTCATGTATTCAGAAAAGTTTCGATGCCATTTTCATTTTATCTGATAAATCAGCATTCATGAGCGGAGCTGCTTTGATTACAGCCGTTATTGGAGACAACACTAGTTCTGCCACTCTCACAGCGCCTCCTGCTGGCTGACAATCAGTCTGCATTTTCAATAAGCCTGTCTCTAGCAACATGTTTTTGTTGTTGCTCTTTTTTTTCTGCTGCAACTCAGAGCACTTTTCATACTCTTTATACTGCTAAAGCACATTTGTTTCAATCTATGAGAATAATCAGCCTACACTACCAGTCAAAAGTTTATGAACAGTAAAAATGTTTTTTTAAGGAATCTCTTCTGCTCACCAAGCCTGCATTTATTTGATCCAAAGTACAGCAAAAACAAAATTTAGTAAAATATTTAAATATTTTTATGATTTAAAATAACTGCTTTCTATTTTAATTATAATTTGTAATTAATTTGTAATTATTTATTCCTGTGTGCGATTTCTTTTTAAAAAAAAATAAATTATAAAAATTAATACTTTTATTTAGCAAGGATGCTTTAAATTGATGAAAAGTTATGATAAAGACATTTATAATGTTACAAAAGATTTCTATTTCAGATAAATGGTGTTCTTCTGAACTTTCTAATCATCAAAAAACCTGAAAAAATTTTACTGAGCTGTTTTTAACATAAAAAATTATTTTTGAGCCGCAAATCAGAATATTAGAATGATATCTCAAAAATAACATGACACTAGAAAAAATACAAAAAAAAAATATATCTTAAAAAACACAAAAAAAAATCACATATACTGCATTATTTTATCAAAAAAAAAATGCAGGTTTAGCAGAAGAGAATTCTTTAAAAACATTAAAAATCTTACTGTTCAAAACTTTTGACTGGTATTGCATAAAGATATTAATATAAAATAGGTGTCTGAGAGGATTATTTGACAGTGATTTCACATTTCTTGTTTGTATGAAGGCTAAATACAAATAAAAAGTGAACATTAATTTATTAGTGCTTTTTTTCTCTAAAATATTTTATATAAGGTGTCATAGACTTGGCAAATTAATTTCTCATAAGTTTGTAAGCACAGACATATGTTGTGGGCATTCTTGTCAGTTTTTCCGAGGCTTTTTTTAGTGTTCATATCAATATCGGAATTATATTGTATCAACTGAAATTAAGAAATATACTGTGATATAAATTTATATTATATAAATTATTGTCCAACCCTACATTCAGCCAGTGTTGAAACTGGCAAGAAAACTGGTTGCCTGCTGTTCGTCCAATCAGTGACACTGCAGATATGCAAATAAGAAAGTTAACCCCGGGGTTTAGGAATGTACAGTGTGAAACATCTGTTAATGAATACCCAGGATTAACAGTTAATCCCAGGTATAGTATGAGCAGTGTGAAACGTGATTACAGATAACCCAGGATTTGGTTTATCTGGGGTTTAGGATGACCCAGGGTTAACAATTTCAATTGTGAAAAGCCCTCTAGAGGGAGCAAGGTCCACCCACTAATCTCACAAAATCTGTATTACCAACACTGTAACAATGGACCCTTTTCACAAGACTGTGATGACATGTTTAACGGTCATCAGCATCATAAATCCGAAAGTTTTTCATATATATTTATATATATATCATCTTTTGTGTGAAATATCAACAGCAGCTATGTTAATATTTCTCCTTTTGTTTTCCTGTTTCTGTCTCAGGATGCTCATCCCAAGGTTTTTAAATTTAAATGTATGTACATTTATTAACACTATTCTTTGTATTATATCTTTGCATCAAATTACAACAAAAAAAAAACAGTTAACGCTAATGCGAGGGTGTTTTTTAATGCAGCTTCGATGGGAGGGATGGTAAATTTGAAATCGTTCTCTCTTCTGACTGCCGTTATCAGTCTCTCTCAATTGTTTTCCTTTTAAAGAAATTAAAAAAAAAACTAATGAATATTTCTTCTTCTACTATATCAAAAAATAATGCGAAAAATATATTTGTGGTAATGTAAAAATGAAAACATACAAAACAAAGCTAAAAAAAAATCTGCACACACTTACCTTTTATTGCAATGATTATAATATATTATTTAGCAGCTTTGCATGTTTATCTATAGTTGCGATCATCTGAAATCTTTGTGAGTGTTGGCATCTTCTGAAGTCTTCACAAGCGAGGCTGGATCCAAACTGGAACTGGCGTAATCTCTAGTAACCTTGGGATGAGCATCCTGAGACAGAAACAGGAAAACAAAAGGAGAAATATTAACATAGCTGCTGTTGATATTTCACACAAAAGATGATTTATTTAATCACATATAACAGAAGTGCAAGGTTATGAGATGTTTTCTGTGTGAATACATGTTAAATGTAATGAC
>NW_024873352.1:0-10349 GCF_018340385.1 Cyprinus carpio | reverse complement strand
GTTGGCAAGCTTTAGTCTTCACTTTGTACAAAACTATCATTTTCTAACAGAGAAAGTATGTTTTCAGCACTTGTGTGCTTTCTTTCTGTTCATTTGCTTAGTTGCATTAACAGAGTGTTTCTGTTCACAGAAGCGCTCAAATCTGATTTCTGCACTGCTAAAACATTTCATTTAAGATGTTAGAAACATCTTTCATGTGGGCAAGCTTTAGTCTTCACTTTGTACAAACTGTCATTCTCTAACAGAGAAAGAATGTTTTCAGCACTTGTGTGCTTTCTTTCTGTTCATTTGCTTAGTTGCATTACCAGAGTGTTACTGCTCACAGAGGAAATAAACTGAGAGTTCTATGCATAGAAGCTCAAACATATGTTCATGATCATAAAACTAGTAACTCACTGAAATCTATATTTCTGCAATGCTAAAACATTTCATTTAAGATGTTAGAAACATCTTTCATGTTGGCAAGCTTTATTCTTCACTTTGTACAAACTATCATTTTCTAACAGAGAAAGAATGTTTTCAGCACTTGTATGCTTTCTTTCTGTTCATTTGCTTAGTTGCACTAAAAGAGTGTTTCTGTTCACAGAAACCGCTAAACTGAGAGTTTTATTCATAGAACCTCAAACATAAGTTCATGATCATAAAACTAATAACTCACTGAAATCTGATTTCTGCACTGCTAAAACATTTCAGTTTAAGATGTTAGAAAAACATCTTTCATGTGGGCAAGCTTTAGTCTTCACTTTGTACAAACTATCATTCTCTAACAGAGAAAGAATGTTTTCAGCACTTGTGTGCTTTCTTTCTGTTCATTTGCTTAGTTGCATTAACAGAGTGTTTCTGTTCACAGAAACGCTTAAACTGAGAGTTCTATGCATAGAAGCTCAAACATATGTTCATGATCATAAAACTAGTAACTCACTGAAATCTGATTGTCTGCACTGCTAAAACATTTCATTTAAGATGTTAGAAACATCTTTCATGTGGGCAAGCTTTAGTCTTCACTTTGTACAAACTATCATTCTCTAACAGAGAAAGAATATTTTCAGCACTTGTGTGCTTTCTTTCTGTTCATGTGCTTAGTTGCACTAAAAGAGTGTTTCTGTACACAGAAACGCTAAACAGAGAGTTCTATGCATAGAAGCTCAAACATATGTTCATGATCATAAAACTAGTAACTCACTGAAGTCTGATTTCTGCACTGCTAAAACATTTCATTTAAGATTTTAGAAACATATTTCATGTGGGCAAGCTTTAGTCTTCAGTTTGTACAAACTATCATTCTCTAACAGAGAAAGAATTTTTTTCAGCACTTGTGTGCTTTCTTTCTGTTCATTTGCTTAGTTGCAATAAAAGAGTGTTTCTGTTAACAGAAACGCTAAACTGAGCGTTTTATGCATAGAAGCTCAAACATATGTTCATGATCATAAAACTAGTAACTCACTGAAATCTGATTTCTGCACTGCTAAAACATTTAATTTAAGATGTTAGAAACATCTTTCATGTGGGCAAGCTTTAGTCTTCACTTTGTACAAACTATCATTCTCTAACAGAGAAAGAAGGTTTTCAGCACTTTTGGGCTTTCTTTCTGTTCATTTGCTTAGTTGCACTAAAAGAGTGTTTCTGTTCACAGAAACGCTAAACTGAGCGTTTTATGCATAGAAGCTCAAACATATTTTCATGATCATAAAACTAGTAACTCACTGAAATTTGATTCCTGCACTGCTAAAACATTTCATTTAAGATGTTAGAAACATCTTTCATGTGGGCAAGCTTTAGTCTTCACTTTGTACAAACTATCATTTTCTAACAGAGAAAGAATGTTTTCAGCACTTGTGTGCTTTCTTTCTGTTCATTTGCTTAGTTGCATTACCAGAGTGTTACTGCTCACAGAAGCGCTAAACTGAGAGTTCTATGCTTAGAAGCTCAAACATATGTTCCATAATCATAAAACTAGTAACTCACTGAAATCTGTTTTCTGCAATGCTAAAACATTTCATTTAAGATGTTAGAGAAACATCTTTCATGTGGGCAAGCTTTAGTCTTCACTTTGTACAAACTATCATTCTCTAACAGAGAAAGAATGTTTTCAGCACTTGTGTGCTTTCTTTCTGTTCATTTGCTTAGTTGCACTAAAAGAGTGTTTCTGTTCACAGAAACGCTAAACTGAGAGTTCTATGCATAGAAGCTCAAACATACGTTCATGATCATAAATCTAGTAACTCACTGAAATCTGATTTCTGCACTGCTAAAACATTTCATTTAAGATGTTAGAAACATATATCATGTGGGCAAGCTTTAGTCTTCACTTTGTACAAACTATCAATCTCTAACAGAGAAAGAAGGTTTTCAGCACTTGTGTGCTTTCTCTCTGTTCATTTGCTTAGTTGCACTAACAGAGTGTTTTCTGTTCACAGAAACGCTAAACTGAGAGTTCTATGCATAGAAGCTCAAACATATGTTCATGATCATAAAACTAGTAACTCACTGAAATCTGATATCTGCACTGCTAAAACATTTCATTTAAGATGTTAGAAACATCTTTCAAGTGGGCAAGCTTTAGTCTTCACTTTGTACAAACTAACATTCTCTAACAGAGAAAGAAGGTTTTCAGCACTTGTGTGCTTTCATTCTGTTCATTTGCTTAGTTGCACTAAAAGAATGTTTCTGTTCACAGAAGCGCTAAACTGAGCATTTTATCCTTAAAAGCTCCAACATATGTTCATGATCATAAAACTAGTAACTCACTGAAATCTGATTTCTGCACTGCTAAAACATTTCATTTAAGATGTTAGAAACATATATCATGTGGGCAAGCTTTAGTCTTCACTTTGTACAAACTGTCATTCTCTAACAGAGAAAGAATGTTTTCAGCACTTGTGTGCTTTCTTTCTGTTCATTTGCTTAGTTGCATTACCAGAGTGTTACTGCTCACAGAAGCGCTAAACTGAGAGTTCCATGCATAGAAGCTCAAACATATGTTCATGATCATAAAACTAGTAACTCACTGAAATCTGATTCCTGCACTGCTAAAACATTTCATTTAAGTTGTTAGAAACATCTATCATGTGGGCAAGCTTTATTCTTCACTTTGTACAAACTGTCATTCTCTAACAGAGAAAGAATGTTTTCAGCACTTGTGTGCTTTCTTTCTGTTCATTTGCTTAGTTGCACTAACAGAGTGTTTCTGTTCACAGAAGCGCTAAACAGAGCGTTTTATGCATAGAAGCTCAAACATATGTTCATGATCATAAACTAGTAACTCACTGAAATCTGATTCCTACACTGCTAAAACATTTCATTTAAGATGTTAGAAACATCTATCATGTGGGCAAGCTTTAGTCTTCACTTTGTACAAACTATCATTCTCTAACAGAGAAAGAATATTTTCAGCACTTGTGTGCTTTCTTTCTGTTCATTTGCTTAGTTGCACTAAAAGAGTGTTACTGCTCACAGAAGCGCTAAAATGAGAGTTCTATGCATAGAAGCTCAAACATATGTTCATGATCATAAAACTAGTAACTCACTGAAATCTGATATCTGCACTGCTAAAACATTTCAATTAAGATGTTAGAAACATCTTTCATGTTGGCAAGCTTTAGTCTTCACTTTGTACAAACTATCATTCTCTAACAGAGAAAGAATGTTTTCAGCACTTGTGTGCTTTTTTTCTATTCATTTGGCTTAGTTGCACTAAAAGAGTGTTTATGTTCACAGAAACGCTAAACTGAGCGTTTTATGCATAGAAGCTCAAACATATGTTCATGATCATAAAACTAGTAACTCACTGAAATCTGATATCTGCACTGCTAAAACATTTCATTTAAGATGTTAGAAACATCTTTCATGTGGGCAAGCTTTAGTCTTCACTTTGTACAAACTATCATTCTCTAACAGAGAAAGAATGTTTTCAGCACTTGTGTGCTTTCTTTCTGTTCATTTGCTTAGTTGCATTACCAGAGTGTTACTGTTCACAGAAGCGCTAAACTGAGAGTTCTATGCATAGAAGCTCAAACATATGTTCATGATCATAAAACTAGTAACTCACTGAAATCTGATTTCTGCACTGCTAAAACATTTCATTTAAGATGTTAGAAACATCTTTCATGTGGGCAACCTTTAGTCTTCACTTTGTACAAACTATCATTCTCTAACAGAGAAAGACGTTTTTCAGCACTTGTGTGCTTTCTTTCTGTTCATTTGCTTAGTTGCACTAAAAGAGTGTTTCTGTTCACAGAAACGCTAAACTGAGCGTTTTATGCATAGAAGCTCAAACATATGTTCATGATCATAAAACTAGTAACTCACTGAAATTTGATTCCTGCACTGCTAAAACATTTCATTTAAGATGTTAGAAACATCTTTCATGTGGGCAAGCTTTATTCTTCACTTTGTACAAACTATCATTTTCTAACAGAGAAAGAATGTTTTCAGCACTTGTGTGCTTTCTTTCTGTTCATTTGCTTAGTTGCATTACCAGAGTGTTTACTGCTCACAGAGGCGCTAAACTGAGATCACTATGCATAGAAGCTCAAACATATGTTCATGATCATAAAACTAATAACTCACTGAAATCTGATTTTCTGCAATGCTAAAACATTTCATTTAAGATGTTAGAAACATCTTTCATGTGGGCAAGCTTTAGTCTTCACTTTGTACAAACTATCATTCTCTAACAGAGAAAGAAGGTTCTCAGCACTTTTGTGCTTTCTTTCTGTTCATTTGCTTAGTTGCATTAACAGAGTGTTTCTGTTCACAGAAACGCTAAACTGAGCGTTTTATGCATAGAAGCTCAAACATATGTTCATGATCATAAAACTAGTAACTCACTGAAATTTGATTCCTGCACTGCTAAAACATTTCATTTAAGATGTTAGAAACATCTTTCATGTGGGCAAGCTTTAGTCTTCACTTTGTACAAACTATCATTTTCTAACAGAGAAAGAATGTTTTCAGCACTTGTGTGCTTTCTTTCTGTTCATTTGCTTAGTTGCATTACCAGAGTGTTACTGCTCACAGAAGCGCTAAACTGAGAGTTCTATGCATAGAAGCTCAAACATATGTTCATGATCATAAAACTAGTAACTCACTGAAATCTGTTTTCTGCAATGCTAAAACATTTCATTTAAGATGTTAGAAACATCTATCATGTGGGCAAGCATTAGTCTTCACTTTGTACAAACTGTCATTCTCTAACAGAGAAAGAAGGTTCTCAGCACTTTTGTGCTTTCTTTCTGTTCATTTGCTGAGTTGCACTAAAAGAGTGTTTCTGTTCACAGAAATGCTAAACTGAGCGTTTTATGCATAGAAGCTCAAACATATGTTCATCATCATAAAACTAGTAACTCACTGAAATCTGATTTCTACAATGCTAAAACATTTCATTTAAGATGTTAGAAACATCTATCATGTGGGCAAGCTTTAGTCTTCACTTTGTACAAACTGTCATTCTCTAACAGAGAAAGAATGTTTTCAGCACTTGTGTGCTTTCTTTCTGTTCATTTGCTTAGTTGCATTACCAGAGTGTGTACTGCTCACAGAAGCGCTAAACTGAGAGTTCTATGCATAGAAGCTCAAACATATGTTCATGATCATAAAACTAGTAACTCACTGAAATCTGTTTTCTGCACTGCTAAAACATTTCATTTAAGATGTTAGAAACATCTTTCATGTGGGCAAGCTTTAGTCATCACTTTGTACAAACTATCATTCTCTAACAGAGAAAGAATGTTTTCAGAACTTCTGTGCTTTCTTTCTGTTCATTTGCTTAGTTGCACTAAAAGAGTGTTTCTGTACACAGAAACGCTAAACTGAGAGTTCTATGCATAGAAGCTCAAACATATGTTCATGATCATAAAACTAGTAAATCACTGAAATCTGATTTCTGCACTGCTAAAACATTTCATTTAAGATGTTAGAAACATATTTCATGTGGGCAAGCTTTATTCTTCACTTTGTACAAACTATCATTCTCTAACAGAGAAAGAAGGTTTTTAGCACTTGTGTGCTTTCTTT
The DNA here is from genome assembly GCF_018340385.1 of Cyprinus carpio. NCBI lineage: Eukaryota > Metazoa > Chordata > Actinopteri > Cypriniformes > Cyprinidae > Cyprinus > Cyprinus carpio. Next base: position 4,334 of record NW_024873352.1, on the reverse strand, counting down.
CTGTTAATTTGCTTAGTTTGCACTAAAAGAGAGTGTTTCTGTTCACAGAAGCGCTAAACTGAGAGTTTTATGCATAGAAGCTCAAATGTTAGTTCATGATCATAAAACTAGTAACTCACTGAAATCTGATTTCTGCACTGCTAAAACATTTCATTTAAGATGTTAGAAACATCTTTCATGTGGGCAAGCTTTAGTCTTCACTTTGTACAAACTATCATTCTCTAACAGAGAAAGAATGTTTTCAGCACTTGTGTGCTTTTCTTTCTGTTCATTTGCTTAGTTGCACTAACAGAGTGTTTCTGTTCACAGAAGCGTTAAACTGAGAGTTTTATGCATAGAAGCTCAAACATATGTTCATGATCATAAAACTAGTAACTCACTGAAATCTGATTTCTGCACTGCTAAAACATTTCATTTAAGATGTTAGAAACATCTTTCACGTGGGCAAGCTTTAGTCTTCACATTGTACAAACTATCATTCTCTAAAAGAGAAACAATGTTTTCAGCACTTGTGTGCTTTTCTTTCTGTTCATTTGCTTAGTTGCACTAAAGAGAGTGTTTCTGTTCACAGAAGCCCGAAACTGAGAGTTTTATGCATAGAAGCTCAAACATATGTTCATGATCATAAAACTAGTAACTCACTGAAATCTGATTATCTGCACTGCTAAAACATTTCATTTAAGATGTTAGAAACATCTTTCATGTGGGCAAGCTTTAGTCTTCACTTTGTACAAACTATCATTCTCTAACAGAGAAAGAAGGTTTTTAGCACTTGTGTGCTTTCTTTCTGTTGATTTGCTTAGTTGCATTAAACAGAGTGTTACTCTTCACAGAAGCGCTAAACTGAGAGTTCTATGCATAGAAGCTCAAACATATGTTCATGATCATAAAACTAGTAACTCACTGAAATCTGATTTCTGCACTGCTAAAACATTTCATTTAAGATGTTAGAAACATCTATCATGTGGGCAAACTTTATTCTTCACATTGTACAAACAATCATTCTCTAACAGAGAAAGAATGTTTTCAGCACTTGTGTGCTATCTTTCTGTTCATTTGCTTAGTTGCACTAAAAGAGTCGTTTCTGTTCACAAAAGCGCTAAACTGAGCGTTTTATGCGTAATAGAAGCTCAAAAATACGTTCATGATCATAAAACTAGTAACTCACTGAAATCTGATTTCTGCACTGCTAAAACATTTCATTTAAGTTGTTAGAAACATCTTTCATGTGGGCAAGCTTTAGTCTTCACTTTGTACAAACTATCATTTTCTAACAGAGAAAGAATGTTTTCAGCACTTGTGTGCTTTCTTTCTGTTCATTTGCTTAGTTGCATTACCAGAGTGTTACTGCTCACAGAAGCGCTAAACTGAGAGTTCTATGCATAGAAGCTCAAACATATGTTCATGATCAAAAAACTAGTAACTCACTGAAATCTGATTTCTGCAATGCTAAAACATTCATTTAAGATGTTAGAAACATCTTTCATGTTGGCAAGCTTTAGTCTTCACTTTGTACAAACTATCATTCTCTAACAGAGAAAGAATGTTTTCAGCACTTGTGTGCTTTCTTTCTGTTCATTTGCTTAATTGCACTAACAGAGTGTTTCTGTTCACAGAAGCGCTAAACTGAGAGTTCATGATCATAAAACTAGTAACTCACTGAAATCTGATTTCTGCACTGCTAAAACATTTCATTTAAGATGTTAGAAACATATTTCATGTGGGCAAACTTTAGTATTCACTTTGTACAAACTATCATTCTCTAACAGAGAAAGAAGATGGTTCAGCACTTGTTGTGCTTTCTTTCTGTTCATTTGCTTAGTTGCACTAAAAGAGTGTTTCTGTTCACAGAAGCGCTAAACTGAGCGTTTTATTCTTAGATGCTCAAACATATGTTCATGATCATAAAAACTAGTAACTCACTTAAATCTGATTTCTGCACTGCTAAAACATTTCATTTAAGATGTTAGAAACATATTTCATGTGGGCAAGCTTTATTCTTCACTTTGTACAAACTATCATTCTCTAACAGAGAAAGAAGGTTTTCAGCACTTGTGTGCTTTCTTTCTGTTCATTTGCTTAGTAGCACTAAAAGAGTGTTTCTGTTCACAGAAGCGCTAAACTGAGAGTTCATGATCATAAACTAGTAACTCACTGAAATCTGATTTCTGCACTGCTAAAACATTTCATTTAAGATGTTAGAAACATCTTTCATGTGGGCAACCTTTAGTCTTCACTTTGTACAAACTATCATTCTCTAACAGAGAAAGAATGTTTTCAGCACTTGTTTGCTTTCTCTCTGTTCATTTGCTTAGTTGCACTAACCAGAGTGTTTCTGGTCACAGAAGCGCTAAACTTAAACATATATGCATAGAAGCTCAAACATATGTTCATGATCATAAAACTAGTAACTCACTGAAATTTGATTTCCTAAACTGCTAAAACATTTCATTTAAGATGTTAGAAACACCTTTCATGTTGGCAAGCTTTAGTCTTCACTTTGTACAAACTATCATTCTCTAACAGAGAAAAGAATGTTTTCAGCACTTGTGTGCTTTCTTTCTGTTCAATTGCTTAGTTGCACTAAAACAGTGTTTCTGTTCACAGAAGCGCTAAACTGAGAGTTTTATGCATAGAAGCTCAAACATATGTTCATGATCATAAAACTAGTAACTCACTGAAATCTGATTTCTGCACTGCTAAAACATTTCATTTAAGATGTTAGAAACATATATCATGTGGGCAAGGTTTAGTCTCCACTTTGTACAAACTATCATTCTCTAACAGAGAGAAAGAAGGTTTTCAGCACTTGTTTGCGTTATTTTCTGTTCATTTTGCTTAGTTGCACTAAAAGAGTGTTTCTGTTCACAGAAATGCTAAACTGAGCGTTTTATGCATAGAAGCTCAAACATATGTTCATGATCATAAAACTAGTAACTCACTGAAATATGATTACCTGCACTGCTAAAACATTTCATTTAAGATGTTAGAAACATCTTTCATGTTGGGAAGCTTTATTCTTAACTTTGTACAAACTATCATTTTCTAACAGAGAAAGAATGTTTTCAGCACTTGTGTGCTTTCTTTCTGTTCATTTGCTTAGTTGCATTACCAGAGTGTTACTGCTCACAGAGGCGATAAACTGAGAGTTCTATGCATAGAAGCTCTAACATATGTTCATGATCATAAAACTAGTATCTCACTGAAATTTGATTCCTGCACTGCTAAATCATTTCATTTAAGTTGTTAGAAACATCTTTCATGTGGGCAAGCTTTATTCTTCACTTTGTACAAACTATCATTCTCTAACAGAGAAAGAATGTTTTCAGCACTTGTGTGCTTTATTTCTGTTCATTTGCTTAGTTGCACTAAAAGAGTGTTTCTGTTCACAGAAACGCTAAACTGAGCGTTTTATGCATAGAAGCTCAAACATATGTTCATGATCATAAAACTAGTAACTCACTGAAATCTGTTTTCTGCAATGCTAAATCACATCATTTAAGATGTTAGAAACATCTATCATGTGGGCAAGCTTTAGTCTTCACTTTGTACAAACTATCATTCTCTAACAGAAAAAGAATGTTTTCAGCACTTGTGTGCTTTCTTTCACTGTTCATTTGCTTAGTTGCATTAACAGAGTGTTTCTGCTCACAGAAGCGCTAAACTGAGAGTTTTATGCATAGAAGCTTATTTCATATGTTCATGATCATAAAACTAGTAACTCACTGAAATCTGATATCTGCACTGCTAAAACACTTCATTTAAGATGTTAGAAACATATTTCATGTGGGCAAGCTTTAGTCTTCACTTTGTACAAACTATCATTCTCTAACAGAAAAAGAAGGCTTCAGCACTTTTGTGCTTTCTTTCTGTTCATTTGCTAAGTTGCACTAAAACAGTGTTTCTGTTCACAGAAATGCTAAACTGAGCGTTTTATGCATAGAAGCTCAAACATATGTTCATGATCATAAAACTAGTAACTCACTGAAATTTGATTCCTGCACTGCTAAAACATTTCATTTAAGTTGTTAGAAACATCTTTCATGTGGGCAAGCTTTATTCTTCACTTTGTACAAACTATCATTTTCTAACAGAGAAAGAATGTTTTCAGCACTTGTGTGCTTTCTTTCTGTTCATTTGCTTAGTTGCATTACCAGAGTGTTAACTGCTCACAGAAGCGCTAAACTGAGAGTTCTATGCATAGAAGCTCAAACATATGTTCATGATCATAAAAACTAGTAACTCACTGAAATCTGTTTTCTGCAATGCTAAAACATTTCATTTAAGATGTTAGAAACATATTTCATGTGGGCAAGCTTTAGTCTTCACTTTGT
>NW_024873351.1:0-1734 GCF_018340385.1 Cyprinus carpio | reverse complement strand
GCGTATTTGGCGTGCTGTCCGGGGTGGAGGGCTCCGAGCTCGGGATGTGGCCCGAACCCAGAGTACTTCCCCCCGGTTGTGGTAAGAGTAGATTGGATCTATAAGTGAGGGAGAAAATTGGGTGGAGGAGGGATGCTGAAAACTGTCAATGAACAGAGGTAGGTTCTGCTGTTATTTATACCTTGGCGTGAGTTGATTACTGATTGGTCTCCACTTGTGTTAATCAGGTTAATGAACTGCGACTGTTCCTCCCGAACTTTGTTATAAAACAGCATTAAAAGAAAACGGGTAACTTTTGGAGCTATAGGCATAATAAAATTAGTCGCTACTGGGGAAAAAACGGATTTCGGACGGAGGGACAGCGCCCTGAATTCACAAATCATGGAGAATGATATTCGGTATTATTTGCATGTCTATGACAGTGCACTGCGTATATATAGCCAAAAGAAATCTGAATATCAAACCGCAAACTAGGCCTATCTTTACTGCGGTGTTAAGGCTTAGCCTACTTATTTCGCCAAACAAAATAGTTCATTACGGTTGCTAAGCAGCGAAGTAAAGATTTTCACTTCAAGAATGAACAAAGTGTCGTCGAAAAGTTTAAAGTTTGGCGTTTGAAAAGACACCGCAAATGGAAAGAGAAATGTATGACGCTAGTGTTCTATAAAGTTATACAGCTCGTGTAATCAACATATCAAAGTCAGTCATAAACGCTGAGGGATGATTTTACTATCATTTAATTCAAAAGTCTATTTAAGACAACCTGCTTCTTGTATCAATTCTGCAGCACGCTTTATAAATGACATTTACAAATGATAAAAATGCACGAATAAAGGCCTACCTGGTTTTCGGATTAATTTAATTTCCCGTCCTCGCGCTTCTTCACCGATTGCCTGCCCGTATGAGCGAATTCAGATCACAGTGATGTTGGGAGCATTTATATGGCAGAATTGCAAATCCAACATGCACACGTTTAACGGATGACGCCCCCTTACCGGAATCGTTACTACAGGCTGATCTATCCCAGTATTTGCAGTTTTTAGGAAGAATGTTAAGGAACAAGGAGTTAGCCACGTGCACAGGTAGGGCTCAACCTGTGCAGTTGCCCTTACACTACACTCTTTTTTTATTTTTTTTTTTTTGGTGGTGTTTTTTTTTTTTTTTTTAATCAATGCTATTGGTGACCCTTTACGTCTATCTGTCTGTTTTACAAATATTTAGCAAATGAAAGTTCTTAAAACGAGCTTGTGTGTAAATCTTATTAGATCCTCAAGCTGTCAGTAAGCTGATAACTCCGCCCCCCCTCTATATTCATTGAATCAACTGAAGTTCAACAGCAGCTGCACAGTAGACAACAGCTGAGCTGAACAAAGTTTTGCGAAGGGTAAATAAATATCTTGTTGTTTGAATAAGTACTACTAAACACTATGTCTATAAAGGCTCATATTTTATTTATTTGATGTCTGACTGACTCACTGACTGAGACATGTGGGACGTCGCCTGAGAGAGAGGGCTAGCATTTGCCATCTAGTCATAGCCAATACATAGCCAACACTTAAATAGCCTGTGCATACAGTAGCATTTCATCTTTTATAAAATGCCAAATTCATTTTACCACAGGAAAAACTGAGCGCTCCGTCTATATAGCTACAAAAACTAGTTTGTAACCTGTAGATGAAAATGTAATGTGTTTTAATGACAGACAAAAAAAACAAAATTCACATTTGCACACAT
>NW_024873350.1:0-15006 GCF_018340385.1 Cyprinus carpio | reverse complement strand
ATTTTCCTCTCTCATTCTTCTCTCTCTCTCTCTCTGTAGTGTTACAAGCTCTTGGTGAAAAAAGAAGATATGTAAATTTGCAAAGACTAAGTAAGCAAATCCCCAGAGATTTTCTTTATAATTAGTTGAGACTCCTGAACATGGCTCCCGATTTCTAAACATGCCCCAAACTATCTACGATCAGCTATCGTGCGGAAGATTTGTTAATAATGCCGCCAGATCGTCAACACGCAAAGAAAGAAGCCCGTACCTTTTCATTCTCGTGTGTAGTAATTGTTGTGTGCCCCCCCGCCGCCATGTCATATACAGTAGATGCTGTGTGTTTAACTGCACGCCCGTGAAAAATGAAATACTTTGTTTGGCCCTTCCAAAATGAGGACGATATGCCGTTTCGTCATGTCTGGGGCTGATCCTCATGCTGGTCGCTGGGCAAATACATCAACTTGTGCACTGTGGATCGCCGGATCAGCTTTCACCAGGACGAAGTTGCTTCAAGCACAAGGTACGCTCCTTTGTAGAATCCTCCGCCTCGAGCAGTACTGCCTCTGCTCACTCAAGCTGGCGCGCGTTTCACCGTAGACCGTGGCTCACTTTAGGCCTCCGGCCTCTGCTCACTCAAGGCAGCAGTGTCCCACATAGCAAATGTCTTCTGGCCCAGATCCGGGCCACACAATCACTTTTCCCTCGGCCCCAAGTGCCGCAAAGAATGACGGACCCTGAAGTGGCCCAGAACTGAGTTACAGACAAGGGCAACACATGGGCCATAACCGGGCCGAATCTCAGCCAATTAATCCCTTGAACTGTCCCGAACTGGGCAAAACAGGTTTTATTATTGGTGCCAATTCTCAGCCTTAAGTAAAACCAGAATCTCCAAATCTGAGCCACACCTGAGCCTTATATAGCCCAGACCCAACCCAGACAGCAAGCAGTTTGTTGGATTTCATGCGGGCCATATCTGGACCAACACTATATTGCTGTCTGGGAATACAGAATCTTAATATTTCAGATTATTGCCTTGTATTTACTATAATCACAATTATTCATTTTGTGACATGCTTTGGTAAACAAGACGGCAACATAGTGTTGGCCCAGATCCTGCCCACATCTGTACATTAATGTACACACAAACTATGCCAACTAAAGTACATTAAACTGTAATTTTGAGAAAAATCAGAACTTAAAAACTCACACATCATGTAACTGTGCAATTAAAAAAAAAAATAAAAAAAAAAAAAACATTTTGCATTGATTTTTCTATTTATTTTTATAAAGAACAAATCAACCAATAAAGAGTGAGTATATAAAGAATGCATTCTATAAGAGAAACGTAACAGATAGACGCATGTAACTTAATCATAATAATTTATTACAGGTGTGTCAAAGAGCAGTACCCTACAGTAGTCCAAATGACCGATACATTGCAGTTGCAGGTCCTCTCTGGCAGAATATAATAGTAGTGCGAGGAGAAGGGAATAATCTAAAATTGTTAAACGCTGAAAATACCCCAATCCACTCTGTTTAAGGCGCGTGTTTTTCTCATTCAAAACCCAAAACACGCCATCACCGGAACACGGCATGTCGCAATCTATGACGAAACCGGCGAGAGTCAATGGCTGTTTTTCAATTCCAAGAACGCAAAGAACGGACTTGCGTTCTCGTGGAGACCAGTCTTGCTAAGCTTCCTTTTTTTTTTGGAGAACGAACTCGGAAAAGGACGCGAGAACACACCATTTTACGAGTATTGAGATGTGCTGCGTTCTTGCTTAACGACCGCATAATCACCTTAGCATAAGCACGCAGCGGCCAATGAACCCATAAATATAACATAACATTACAAACAAATTTCATAACTTATTAAAACATTTATACTATTATAGATATTATTTACATATAATTGTATAACGTTTTATTTTACAGTGTTATTTGTTTATATGACTATGTTAAGATTCATTTTATTGTGCCAATAAAAAATACTGCAGACTTTCTCCAGGTCTCATATCTTTATTAAAAATTAAGTAAAACAAAGCGATAAATGTTTATTTTTAAGAGCCTCTCAAGCATTTGCGGAGAGCGAGTTTAAAGCTTACAGGCTTCCGTACACCGGCCGCGCGCAGCGTCTTCTGTGATTTCTAACGGCTCGATTCTATCAAGTCAATGTGGGGTGTGAAGCTGTTTCATTGAGAAAGGAAATTACTTTGTTTTTGCCTTCCAAAAGAAAACACGACTAAAAATCATGTTTATATCACGTTTATAATGGGTTTTATGTTTATGTCTCGTCGCTCCGGCCAGACAAGGTCTTTTTAACTTTAAACCGCATAAACACATTTCATTACACCAAATACACAAAATAATGTTTCTTTTGTTAGCACCATCATATGACCCCTTGAACAATGACTCATTCACACTCCCTTCTGATTCTCTTACAGAAATGCAGCTTTTGCCACAGCAGAGGAGAAGACACAATGGGTGAAGGCTGAGTGCAAATTGAAAAACCTTTGGCTGACTACTGAAGACAAACCATGTCTACCAAAACACTTTTTCCCACACTATGCAAAACTTGTACATGGCATAGATTACGTGAGTAAAGAGAGAATGTTTGATTTGCTTAATCAATATTGGTTCACAAAGTGATTCACTTCCTTTGTGGACAAGTATTGTTAATCATGTATGATCAGTGCCACAAGCAATGTGCACAGAGGGCAATTGATGCCTTAAGCGGCACACCCACCTCCAAATAAGCCATTCAGTCATATAATGTTCGAGTGACAATGACACACCTTTTGCAAATGAAGCCATCACTCAGGTGGGACATAAAAAACAAATTAATGAAGTGTTGTGAGTAGACGGGTCTGTTTTGGGTAAAGGCACTCCCCATTGTGTTAATGTATATGAGAATGAGAAAAAGAAGAAAGTCTAACTTGAGTCCATTTGAAATTCTGTTTGGCAGACCAGAAGCACAACCACTACTCTCTACAGCTTTGTGTGCAGATGACATGCTAAACTACTGTCGAAATTTGTCTCTTGTTCTCTCTCAGATGATCTGCCCAAGCCAGCTGAAGGAGTCTTGCATGATATTAGGCCTGGAAATTTCGTAGTAATCAAGGACTTGAGGAGGAAACACTGGAAATCTAAGAGGTGGAACGGTCCGCTCCAGGTCCTGCTGATAACACATTACGGTGAAAGTGGCAAAGAGAGCTACGTGGGTACACGCCAGTCACTGCTGGAAGGTTCCAGCGCCTCCAGAGGGCCACAGATCAATAAAGTGGTTGACCAGCTGCCCCATGCCAAGGGGGACGTCTGGCTGACTAAGGTGAACAAACATACAGTGGTGTATGGGAGCTGAACAACGCAGCAACATCACTGTGTGGGAGTGATTTGAGGTCAGTACAAGCCAACCGATGACAGCGAGGGACTTGAGCTTTTAGGAAACATACCATCCGAACCATTGCAGCAAAATCTACATGACCAGCTCGACAAGTGATGCAACAAGAAACATGTACATGAGCTGTTGTTGTGAAATTTTACTCAAAAATATTATGTATGGTAATAAATTGTTTTTATCATTATTTCAATATTAGAATCTTAATATAGGCTGTGAGTCTTAGATGCCCCTAATGGGCAAGTATGGTGCTTTCCTTTGGGCAGCGCCAATGAACTAGAGTGAACTATTGAACTTTGGGTGACTTCCAAGAATATGTCAAGGATGGCACAAACAAGTATGATGAATGGCCATGAGGACACCTGCATCTAGGGAGAGAGGATGAGACCAAAGTTGAAATGGAAAATGGTTCAAACTAGAAGGAATCTACGATTAGAAGGTAAACCAAAGTGAGAATGAATTTATCGTAGCAAAACTAATGGGGCAAGACCAATCAGAGACTGAGTTGTCAGTTTTTGGTTGAAAAGACTGATAAGAATGAGGTATAAATATGGGTGCCTGGACAGACAAAGACTTAGATGCAGATGTCATCTCGGCTTTGTTGCTGTGTTCTATAAAGTCTGGAACTCCGTTTCTTGAGTTTTATTTTCGACTTTGAGAAGACCATTGTTTGCTCCCACAACACTATCTGCTTAACATCACTTTTACACACAGAGGCCTACCACAATAGCTGCCCATGTGCCTGACAACGAAGGTACCAGTGTGCTGGAAGACTGGTATTGGCTGTGTGGAGATGTCATATATGCTTACGTGTGCCATGGTGGAGCTGTATGGATGAACATTAGTAGTCAAAACACCTGAACACCTTCACAACTACACTGGAAATCGTCTGACAAGAGCCAAGAGAGAGATCGAAAAGAAAGTGACCTCACTGAAAGATCGAGCAGAACAATACAGTTGGGCAAGAGACAATTATGTTCCGAGGGAACATGGGCTGTGGAACGGAGCAGAGAAGTTCTTCTACGCTCTAATCCCATCACTTGGCATAAGATTGCTGCATATAGAGGTTGAGATTTCAAGATATGAACTGATACGTTTCATGAACACTACTAAGGTGATGGAAGGCATCAAGGAGGAACTATGATGGTTGAAGCTGACTGCACTGCAAAACCGACTTGTCCTGGATCAGCTCACCTCATCTTCTGGGAACTGTATTCAAAACCTGACTAATGCAATAAAAAGGTTGACACCAAGGGAAGTTAATGTTGATGATGTGTGGGGATGGAACTGGTTTAAGGATTTATGGCAGAAAGCAGAATACATTGGGTTAATTAGAAGAACTGTAAATTCAACCATGAAATCTTCAGTGACTCATCAGATGGTAATGTACAACGTCTTGGAAGTAAGAGTAATGTGAGTTTTTCTGATGAAAATGGCGAAGCCAAAGAGATGCTAAAATCTGACACCTGCAGCAGCTCCACAGAAGAAGAGTAATAAGTAAGCATTACATGCTGTAGAATAAAGAGGGTCTAAAGCAGGTCATTGTCCATGTTACGAGATAATACAACCGAAGGAATGATAAGAAAGTTTCTTCTGTTTGAATATCACACTAAGATTTTTCAAATATAAGGAGTTATTGTTTTCATCATAGCTTGCTTATATGTTAGGAATGACTATGTTCCATAAAAAACAATGCAGAATGTTGCTTCTCATCCTTATAAGAGTGATGGTGTGTTTTGAATCCTAGTGAATTTACACGCTTGATGTAAACGGTGATGTGTTCAAAATTTTATCTACATTAATCAATATAATTAGTATTTACAGTAGTGTTTACAATAATGATCAAAAGGGAGGAGTGTTATGGAAATTTTGAACGAGGGTTACCATATGTAACCGAGACGTAGATTGGATAACACTGTGAAAACTTACCCATTCCGCTTGGAACGGGGACGCTGCGGAAGCCCCATCCTTCCCGAAGGAGTTTTCGGAAGCAAATACACATATAGCATCCGTCTAGGTGTTTATGGAAAAATCTGAGGTGATTAAAACCCTCTTGGGAAGGCAGAAGTCTGCCGGGGAAACACGGGCTCTAAGGCTATACCGTGTACTATATGCAAACGAGTACCGCTTAGATCTTAATATGGAACCCAGCCTTCCAAGGTTCTCACAGATTTTTCATGAAGGCCTGGCGCTGGACGTTCCGCCGCGTCCAGCTGCCTAGGGTGAAGGAGGATCTCAACAGGGTCTACAGTACGGACACTCTGGAGCAGTTTTAGCAAGCCGACACTAACCGGGGCCTCTCGGTGCCACTACCCGTTTGAGGTGAGAACACAGGAGGATACCGGCTCTACACGAAGGCTGTAGAACCTAGCGAACATGTTAGGGGGCGCCCAGCCCGCAGCTCTACAAATATCTGTCAGCGAGGCACCATGAGCCAGTGTCCAGGAGGCTCTAGTTCTAGTTGAGTGAGCTCACAACATGAACAGGCAGGGTACACCCTGTGCCTGGTAAGCCAGGGTTATGGCATCCACAATCCAGTGGGCCATCCTCTGCTTAGAAACGGCATTCCCCTTCTGCCGGCCTCCGTAACAGACAAAGAGCTGGTCTGAGCTCCTGAAGCTTTGTGTGCGGTCTATGTAGCATCTCAAAGCCAGGGCTGGGTCTGCCTCCTCCAGGGGCAGCGCTTGCAGGTTCACCACTTGGTTTTTAAAGGGTGTAGTGGGAACCTTGGGCACGTAGCCAGGCCGGGGCCTCAGGATTACCTGGGAGTCAGCCGGCCCAAACTCTAGGCACGAATCGTCGACCGAAAATGCGTGCAGGTCCCCTACCCTCTTGATGGAGGCCAGTGCAAGCAGGAGCAGAGTTTTCAATGAAAGAAACTTTGGCTCAACTCAATGCAAAGGCTCGAATGGGCCCTGCTGTAGTGATTTCAGCAGTCAGGTCCCAAGAGGGTATTTAACCTCCTGGCCCCTCTAAGGAACCTGAGGGGAGCACTAGGAGCACTAGTTCAGGGAACCAGGTCCGAGTGGGCCAATACGGCGCCACTAGCAAGACTTGCTCCTCATCCTCCTGGACTTTGCACAGTGTCTGTGCGAGAAGGCTCACTGGGGGAATGCATATTTGCGTAGGCCCCGCGGCCAGCTGTGTGCCAGTGCGTCCATGCCGAGAGTTCCCATGCTGAGAACAACTGGCAGTGAGAGGTCTTTGGAGAAGCAAACCGGTCTACCTGAGCGGCTCCAAAGCATCTCCAAATCAGCTGGACCGTCAGGGTATGGAGTCGCCATTCTCCCGGGAGCATTGCTTGAGACAGCTTGTCGGCTGTACGGTTGAGCGGGCCCGGAATGTGAACAGCACGAAGTAACCTTAGAACCTTCCGACTCCAAAGGAGGAGGTGGCGGGTGAGTTGCGACATGTGACGGGAGCGCAGACCACCTTGTCGGTTGATGTACGCAACGGTCGCTGTGTTGTCTGTTTGGACCAGCACGTGCTTGCCTTGTAAGCGACCTTTGAGACGGTTCAAGGCAAGGTGCACTGCTAACAACTCTAGGCAATTGATGTGCCACTGCAGCTGCAGGCCCGTCCAAACCCCTGAGACTTCATGCCCATTGTACGTGGCCCCCCAGCCGGTGGTGGAGGCATCCGTGTAGACCACAGCATGCCTGGAGACCTGCTCTAGGGGCACCCCTGCCCGGAGAAACACAAGATCTGACTACGGGGTGAGGGTTTGGCGACAGGTCGGTGTAACTTAGACCCAATGAGACTCGGCCATAAAGCCAGTGCTGGAGCGGTCTCGTATGTAAGTGCCGCTGCCATTTGCCCCAGGAGCCTCTGAAAAAGTTTCAGTGGGACCGCTGTCCTGCCCTTGAACATATTCAAGCAGGCTAGCACCGACTGCGCACGTTCCTCTTTTGAGGCGTGCTGTCTGTTCGACCGAATCCGAGAAAAGAGATCCTCTGCTTCGGCGAGAGTTTGCTCTTTTCCCAGTTGACCCAAAGGCCCAACAGGCTGAGGAGCCGGAGCACCAGGTCCCTGTGCTTGCACAACTGATCCCGAGATTGTGCTAGTATCAGCCAATCATCTAGATAGTTGAGAATGCGAACACCCTGCTCTCTGAGAATTTAAGCAAGACAAATACAAAACTCTGTTTGGTTTTTCATTCTCGGTCTCTACAAATTGTTATTGAATTAGAATTTCCACGACAAACGATCCAGAGTATTCAAGATAGTGTGGGTTTATGTGCGTTAAGGGCACTGTGCTTTGGCATTATTAAGACCTAGGACAGTCTTGTGCCTGTCACATATGCACTCTCAAGTGGCCACGACTACAAGTGTGGGTATTTGGACAGGGTAAAAGTCTGTAAAATGCCCCATTAGTAAGAACTCTAAACAGAGTCTCACATCAAAGTCTTAATTCAGTAATTCAATTTAACACTTGTATGATAATGTACAAGTGTTTACACTACTGCTGTCCTTAGTCATTGCCTCAGCCCCTGTACAGTCTCATTTGACATTATCACAACATTGGTAAATCCACAAGTGGAAATGCTAGTTTGATGTGTCACAAGATATATCAAATCTTTGATTAATTTGACAGAACCAGATCAATTACACTACTGATAACAGTCCTGTTAGCATGTAATCATGTTTAAAAGAATTCCTATGAAATATAGCTTGCATGGGCGTAGATTAAGCAGGGGACGTGCCCCCCCCCCCATCCAACACTTTTAATATCACGTAAATTCGTCCCCCGCACGTTTTTGGGCAAGTGTGTTCGTATGGAGGTTTTCAAGAGCTGGTGTGAATAAATATAGATTTAAACTCAAAGATACAGGATAGTCTGCGATGACCTGATATTTTATTTGGACCCAGAATAAGGTGAAATGAACATCACAGAGCGCTAAACACTCATGCAGTGTGTGTTTTCATTTCATATTTGAAGCCGAAGGGCAGAAAGTCAAACCAGGAAATGGACAACAGCGTCCAGCTATTGCTGTATGAAAACAGTTGCTTTCACAGAAAAACAAAAAACGTTTGGAAACATGAAGACGTTAAACATACGACTGTGACAATATATGGTTTATTTGTGTCATCTCCAGGTAATAAATAAAGTATATGAAGTTACAATGCAGTGCTAATTGACATAGTATTTATTACAGTATAGAAACTGTAATATTCTGCCTTATTGTGTACTAAAAAAGTGTTTGTAGTATATAAACATTAACAAATCATTATTATTGATTATTGTCCAGCAGTTATCTGATTTCTATGCCAATTAAAAGCTAGAAATAATAGAAAAAAATAAAGTTGCCTATACACTACCAGTCAAAAGTTTTTGAACAGTAAAATTGTTAATGTTTTTTAAAGAAGTCTCTTCTGTTCGCAAAGCCTGCATTTATTTGACCCAAAGTACAGCAAAACAGTAAAATTGTGAAATATTTCTAGTATTTAAAAAAACTTTTCTATTTGAATATATTTTAAAATGTAATTTATTGTGATTTCAAAGCTACATTTTTAGCATCATTACTCCAGTCACACGATCCTTCAGAAAACATGTTGACATTCTGATTTCATCATCATCATTTCTCTTCATCCCCTATGGGACATAAGGCTTCAATGAGCACTCTCCATTGTATTCGGTCCCTGGCAGCATGTTGGGCCTCTCCCCATGACCGGTTCATCTGTTCCAGCGTCTTGTGTCACACTTTCTGCGCCATGTGGTTTTGGCTCTCCCTGGTTTTCTTTTACCAGGTGGTGTCCAACTTAGGCTGACTTTTGTGACGCTGTCCTGCTGCATCCTTAACACGTGTCCTAGCCATCTCAAGCGTCTTCGTGTAATCTCCTCGGTCATACTCCAGCTTCCCGTTTTTCTGTGTACAATTCATTGTTGGAGATCTTATTAGGCCAAAAAGTCTGGCATATTCGTCAGAGGCAATCCATTATGGAACACTTCCATTCTCCTCATGTCAGTTTTGATAACTGGCCAGCTCTCTGAACCGTACAGCAGAACAGACTTTACATTACAGTTATATAGGATCATCATCGTTTTAAGGCTGTATTGTTTTGATCTCCATATAGAACGGAGTTGGGAGAAGGCACCCTGATACTTTCCCAGCCTTGCTTTAATATCTTTAGATGCCCCACTGTCCTTACTGATGAGACTGCCCCAGATAGGTGAAATTTTCCACAAACTAAAGTGGTTCCTCATTAACAAGGAGGGGTGCTGACCAGGACGAGGATAGGGGAGACAATTCACCCTTGTATCACTCAATACTGAACACAAAACCACTCACAAAGTTGTTCAGCCTATCAGTTTTAGCCTGCATGTTGTACTGGTTGGTTGATAGGAGAGCAAGATCATCAGCGAAAGTCAAGATCTTCCAGCTGGGAGAGCAGAGTCCACTGGATGCCTCTGGGTTCTGTCTGCTATGGTGTTGGTTGTAATCCCAGTCCTATGGCGACCAGGAAGAGATAGGGGAGATGATGCACCCTTGTCTCACTCCGGACTGCACAGGAAACCACTCAAAAAGGTGATTTCCCATAATGACACTACACTTAAAATGTTCATAGAATGTTTTTTATGATTGAGATGATCTTTGATGGTATTCCATAGGATTGCAGTATCTTCCAAAGGGTGTGTCGATGGACACTGTCGAAGGCCTTCCTGAAGTCCACGAAGTTTATGTAGAGGGGTGTATTCCATTCCAAGCACTGCTCTATGATGTTACGCAAAGCAAATATCTGGTCCATACATCCTCTTCCCTTCCTGAAGCCTGCTTGCTCCTGTCTAATTCTGGTGTCAATGGCTGTCTCCATGCGATTGAGAAGGACTCTGCAGAACACCCTTGCTTGGGATAGACAGAAGAGTAATTCCACGCCAGTTGTCACAGTTCTTAATGTTGGCTTTCTTGGGGACTTTGACAATAAGGCCTTTGGACCAATCTTCAGGGATGGTGTTACTGTTCCAGATGTTCTGGAATAGGTCCGTCAGCACTCTTGTTGATGTTAGAATGTCAGCCTTAAGCATCTCGGCATGAATAGCATCTAGGCCACATGCCTTGCACACTTTTCAGGGTTTGAATGGCAGCTTTAACTTCAGCAGAGTCAGGGGGTTGGTGTTGATTTCCAGGATATCCTCTGTTGTTGTGATGTTGGCTGGTTGTTCAGTCACGTTCAGGAGGTTGAGTATTTCCTGGAAGTGTTGAACCCATCTGGCTGCTTGTTCACTCTCTGATGTATAGATGTTGCCATTCTTGTCCATAACATGGGTAGTTTGGTTTGTGCATCTGCCACAGAGTCGCTTTGTGATCTTGTACACTGTGCCCAGATTTCCATAGGCTGCAGCTTTTCTCAGCTTCACTTGCCAGGTGTTCAACAAAGACCCTTTTGTCTTTTCTAGCACTCCTCTTCACCTCTCTGTCCTTGTTTTTATAGGACATCTTGGTTTTCTCGAGGAGTCGTTGGTACTTGATGTTCAGCAACTTTGCCTTCAGCTCTTTCCTCTCTTCGATTTTCAGCCAAGTGTTAGCGGATATCCATTCATTGGCCCTTTTCTGTTTGAAGCCCAGGACTTTTTGTGCTGTTTCAGAATATATGGTTTTGATAGCATTCCATTTGCTGGGTTCTTCTTCTATTTCACAGGAAGCCTCTAGTGTGCCGAAGCGGTTTCTGAGTTCCAACACAAACTCCTTGTTTTTCTTAGGATGTTGGAGCTTTGCAATGTCCAGTTTCTTCTGCCAATGGCCTTGTGGGATTAACTTCTTCAACTTGAGTTTAATGGTGGCAGCAATTAGGTAGTGGGTCGCTATAGGCATCTGCACCTCGGTAGGCTCTAACATCTTGCAGTGACCTGCGCCATTTACCGTTAATGATGATGTGGTCGATTTGGTTGATGGTCCTACCATCAGGTGACTGCCATGTGAGCTTATGGATGTTTTTGTGTGGGAAAATGGTGCCAACCGATGACCAGGTTGTTACTCATGCAGAAATCAACAAGGCGTTCACCATTGTTGTTTCTGTCGCCACATCCATGTCTGCCCATTGCTCTCTCGTTGTTGAGGTTGTTGGTTCCCACCTTTGGCATTCATGTCGCCAGTTAGGAGAATAACGTCGTTTTGGGGTACTTTGGAAACCGCCATTTGCAGTTACCAGTCTTTTTTGACCTCCTCTTCAGCCTCATTGGTTGGTGCATAGCACTGTAAGATGGTGAGTTTACAGAACTTTGAGTTGAGGCGTATTTGGATCAGTCTTTCACTTACTGGTTCCCACTCTAGCAGGGTTTTGGCCTTCTCTTTGGAGATTAGAATGGCTACACCATGTGTATGGGTGTTCTCGTGACCAGAATGGAGGATAACAGACCCTTCATGCAGAACTTGACGACCCAGAGCCGATCCAGTGACTCTCACTTATCCCCAAGATGTCCAGGTGGTACCTTTTCATCTCACTGAGGACTTGTGCTGTCTTGGTGGTCTCCCACATGGTACGGACATTCCATGTTCCAATGCGGATCTTGGTTTTTAGGTCCTAGTAGGCCCTCTTTCACACTCCTGACTTCCCTTCGGATTTCATCAGGTGTGGTCATATTGCCATCCGAAGAGTTTGGGTGACCAGGGTCTACTATGGGCCAGATGTAAGTAGTATTGCTCATTGTAGTTTCTGTAACAGTAGGTTTTTTACAGGGTGGCATTGTTAGCGCCACGCCCAACCCCCCAACCTGGAGGGCCAGGTGCTGCCTTTCGTCTCACTCCTCACCCAAGACCAGTCTGGTATGGTTGACCCTACCAGGAGCAATAGCCTCCCCTCCAGCATAGCTCTCAGGATCATAGAAGCACGCAAGACTCTCCACCACGACAAGGTTGCAGCACACGGAGAAGGACATTCTGATTTGCTGCTCAAAAAACATTTATTATTATGATGGTGTTGAAAACATCTGAGTATATTTTTTTCATGTTTCTTTGATGAATAGAAAGTTCAGAAAAACACTTAACACTTTATCATTATAAATGTCTTTATCATCACTTTTGATCAATTTAAAACATCTTTGCTAAATAAAAGTATTAATTTCTATAATTTCTTTAATTCTATAATTTCTATAATTTCTTTTCTGAAAAAATAAAAATATGACTCTAAGCTTTTGAATGGTATAGTGTATTATGTTACAAAAGCTTTTTACTTCAAATAAATGCTGATCTTTGGATCTTTCTATTCATCAAAGAATCCTGAAATGTACTCTACTGTTTTAAATATTAATATAATAATAATAATTAAAAAAGGTTTCTTGAACAGAATATCAGCATATTAGAATGATTTCTGAAGGATGTGACACTGAAGACTGAAATAAGGATGCTGAAAATTCAGCTTTGATCACAGCAATCAATTACACTTTAAAATATATTTAAATAGAAAGCAGTTATTTTAAATAGTAAAAATATTTCACAACATTACTACTTTTGCTGTACTTTGGATCAAATAAATGCAGGCTTGGTGAGCAGAAGAGACTTTATAAAATATAAAAAATCTTACTGTTCAAAAACTTTTAAATGTAATAATATTTCCTTTCTTTCTGTCTTACAGGATTACTTGCAGATAAAGCTGTCCTTCTCCATCATACACAAGGACTCACCTCTTTAACTCTTTATCCCCCACATATACAGAAATGGTACCTGGATCAGTGTTAAGACTTTGCAATGGTTTTGTTTTGTTTTAACATTAAAGGTGTTTCTACCATCTTAAATGTAATGTTTTTGCGTTGCAGAAAACAGATTTCAGTGAGCTACTAGATTTATGATCATGAACTTATGTTTGAGCTTCTAAGAATAAAACACTCAGTTTAGCGCTTCTGTGAACAGAAACACTCTGTTAGTGCAACTAAGCAAATGAAGAGAAAAAAAGCACACAAGTGCTGAACACCTTCTTTCTCTGTCAGAGTATGATGGTTTGTACAAAGTTAAGGCTAAAGCTTGCCCACATTAAAGGTGTTTCTACCATCTTAAATGAAATGTTTTTGCAATGCAGAAAAACAGATTTCAGTGAGTTACTAGCTTTATGATCATGAACTTATGTTTTGAGCTTCTAAGGAATAAAACGCTCAGTTTAGCGCTTCTGTGAACAGAAACACTCTGTTAGTGCAACTAAGCAAATGAACAGAAAGAAAGGTCACAATTGCTGAATACCTTCTTTCTCTGTCAGAGTATGATGGTTTGTACAAAGTTAAGGCTAAAGCTTGCCCACATTAAAGGTGTTTCTACCATCTTAAATGAAATGTTTTTGCAATGCAGAAAACAGATTTCAGTGAGTTACTAGATTTATGATCATGAACTTATGTTTGAGATTCTAAGAATAAAACGCTCAGTTTAGCACTTCTGTGAACAGAAACACTCTGTTAGTGCAACTAACAAATGAACAGAAACAAAGCACACAAGTGCTGAAAACCTTCTTTCTCTGTCAGATTATGATGGTTTGTACAAAGTTAAGGCTAAAGCTTGCCCACATTAAAGGTGTTTCTACCATCTTAAATGAAGTGTTTTAGCATTGAAGAAAAACAGATTTCAGTGAGTTACTACATTTATGATCATGAACTTATTTTAGAACATAAGCATAAAACGCTCAGTTTAGTGCTTCTGTGAAGAGTAACACTCTGTTAGTGCAACTAATCAAATGAACAGAAAAGAAAGCACACAAGTGCTGAAAACCTTCTTTCTCTGTCAGAGTATGATGGTTTGTACAAAGTTAAGACTAAAGCTTGCCCACATTAAAGGTGTTTCTTACATCTTAATTGAAGATTTTGCAATGCAGAAAACAGATTTCAGTGAGTTACTAGATTTATGATCATGAACTTATGTTTGAGCTTCTAAGAATAAAACGCTCAGTTTAGCGATTCTGTGAACAGAAACACTCTGTTAGTGCAACTAATCAAATGAACAGAAAGAAAGCACACAAGTGCTGAAAACCTTCTTTCTCTCTCAGAGTATGATGGTTTGTACAAAATTAAGGCTAAAGCTTGCCCACATTAAAGGTGTTTCTACCATCTTAAATGAAATGTTTTTGCAATGCAGAAAACAGATTTCAGTGAGTTACTAGATTGATGATCATGAACTTATGTTTGAGCTTCTAAGAATAAAACGCTCAGTTTAGCGATTATGTGAACAGAAACACTCTGTTAGTGCAGCTAAGCAAATGAACAGAAAGAAAGCACACAAGTGCTGAAAACCTTCTTTCTCTGTCAGAGTATGATGGTTTGTGCAATGTTAAGACTAAAGCTTGCCCACATTAAATGTGTTTCTAACATCTTAAATGAAATGGTTTTGCAATGCAGAAAACAGATTTCAGTGAGTTACTATTTGTATGATCATGAACTTATGTTTGAGCTTCCAGGCATAAAACACTCAGTTTAGCGCTTCTGTGTACAAAAAAACTAATCTATAACACCTAAGCAAATGAACTGAAAGAAAGCAAACAAGTGCTGAAAACCTTCTTTCTCTGTCAGAGTATGATGGTTTGTACAAAGTTAAGACTAAAGCTTGCCCACATTAAAGGTGTATCTACCATCTTAAATGAAATGTATTTGCAATGCAGAAAACAGATTTCAGTGAGTTACTAGATTTATGATCATGAACTTATGTTTGAGCTTCT
>NW_024873349.1:0-16772 GCF_018340385.1 Cyprinus carpio | reverse complement strand
TGATTTTAATTCTCCCTGGTTTTCCACATTCCTAGGGCCCGCTGCATAGAAGGGAGCATTTTTGCAGTGGTCTTTAAAGCAAGCCATGAAACAAACAACATTTTAGTTTACAATGAACCAAATAAACCTAAATAACCCTATCTGGGCAGATTACGCCTTGCCGGGATGTTTTTAATTTTTGTACTTAACACTTTTTTTCTGTGTTTATTATAACACTTGTCTTCTGTAAAAGCACTTTGGTCAGCCTGGCGATGGTTGTTAACTGTGCTTATACTAATAAAATTAAAATTGAAAATTAGGTGACGTTATGCAATCAACAATACCCAACCATATTGTAAAAAGAAATCTTAAAAATGACCTGCATAAAATCAAATAAGCTCGACAGAAATTGTGGCCTGATTGGGACAAAATCAATTTCAAGCAAAAAAAAAACAATTTTTCACACCAGCACGGCAATTTAGAGTGACACAGATAAATATTCAAAGACACAATTTACACACCTTTAAAACCAGTTGTTTTCAACAGCCATACACCATAAGACGAAACTACACACACCCACACAGTAAAACCGCCACCTTAAAAGCATGTTTACAAAAAATGAAATTGCTGGGTTTGTCGGCTTTCTGAAGACTCATATCACAGATCACCCTGCATCACAGTTAACTGTGCTTACATCCTACTAAAATAGCCATATCTATATTAGGCATATGTGCAATCGTGATTACTCATATTTGTAAGAACTCCCTTTGCCTGTGGACAGAGAGTTATTCATGTACATCAGAGTTTGAGCAGACACGCTTTTCTCTGTTTGTGAGAGTCCTGCAGGCTAGTTTTGGAAATTGTAAGCTGTTCTTCTGCAGCTCACTGTTTCTAAATGAAAGAATTTAGTAGATGTGACTGTGGACATTTTGTTACATGTTATGACATTACTTAGGAGTTGTTTACGACGCCGAGAGAGAGCTGGAAAACCATTCAGTTGCCACGTAAGTTCAGGATCAAGGGGAGCAATTCAACGATTTCACATCTGAAAGCGAGGCATACAGCTCGGTGTGTTTCTGTGCATACCTTCATTCTATGAATCACACATACACATATCTGAGAGTTGATCGTACAGAGTCAAATTAGGATGGTTTCTGTGCAACATTTCCCATACAATGAGGCCTGAGAAGGTTTTTTTTTTTTGTGTTTGTTTGTTTTTGTCTTTCACTGTGTGGAGATACATCAATGCCCGACTTTATGTCACAGCTGCACATTGGATGTGTTTCCAATCTGCTTAATACTGTACATAATTTGGGGCAGTTAATTTGTTTTTTTTTTCGGGCATAGTGATGCTACAATGTCTGCCAGTATTGACCAGTGACTGTACTCATGGAGACAGCGGTTTGGCCTGGAATAATCTTGTTGACTGAGGACTCCATAATTAATTAAACTACGTAACTACAAAGGTGACTGAGATGCCACTGATGTGTATTACAAACCACTCCATGTTTTTTTTTTTTTTTTTAAATTTTTTTTTTTTTTACAATAGGCACTACCAAAGCAATGTCATCTCCGAGATAGAACAACTAATGCAAATATTCTGGAAAAACCAAATCGCAATATATGGAATAGATCAGATATATTAAAATTTGTGCAATATACTAGTGTTGAACAGTCAATCATTTAAAGGGGGTCATGTGATGCGACTCTTAAATTTTTCCTTCTTCTTGGTCTTTGGACGTTTAGAAGCTCTTGGTGCCTACAAAGATGATCTGTCAAGTTGCAAAGAACTAAAGTCTCAAATCACAAGATATCCCTTTATAAGACAGTTAAGGACTGGATCCACCCCCCTCCAAAATGGCTGTTCTAACACAGCCACCCAATGATTCTATAGATCACCTATGTGGAAAGATTTGCATAACGCTGGCCAGATGTTACATGCAAAGCAAGAAGGCCGTAACCTTTTAGTTGTCGCGTTGTAGTATGGTTGTTGCCTTCCATGTTGTACTAGAGGCTGTGTGTTGGGTTTCGTGGAAAGTGAAAAACTAATTGTGTTTGGACACTTCAAATGAGGACGATATATTCTGACTTCATCTTGCATGGAAGCTGATCCGTGATGGTCAGCTGAGAAAATACATAGACTTTTGCACTGTGGATCACCGGATCGGCTGTCATCGTCGGATGAAGTGGAGTCCAGCCCGGGGTCGTCACATGTGGTGGCCATAAGTACACAACGGGACGTCCTTCATAAAAGATTCGCCCCGGCCGCGCGTTCTCATAGTTCTCGATGTCCAATAGAATAGGCACATTTTAGAGATTTGCATAAATCTTCAACTGTAGTAATTCAGTCATCTGTTAGAATCTGCTGACCCTTTTTAGCTGTCTTTCTTGTCTCATAGTTATGACATGGAAAGACAGTAATAAGCAGCATGTAAAAACAGACAGCAGCAAGTGTCTGCCCAAGAACCAACATGCTGGCCCACATTGTATTCAACTCTTGTCAAGCTGTGGGCCAGATCTGGGCCAACAATACAGTATGTTACTGTCTGGGAAGGTTGGACACACTAGAGTATTTTATTACATTTTTTTTCACAGTGGGCGTATAATTTTTCAATGGCACCAAACTGAGGAAGTTTAGCATCTGCTCTAAGCTGTATGGATACCAGTATTAAGTTATTAATAATAAAATGTAGAAAAAAATTATGACATTTTTAATGGGACAGCTGAAAACATAAGCTCTTTCACACATATTTGACTTCATCCTAAAATATAAAATAAAAATAAAAATAAAAAAAAAATAAAACTTTGTTGTCTCTTTTTTCTTCTAATCTTCCACTGTCTCGCTTGAATGATGCTTTGAACAACTTGTCCATGCTGTTGGCACATCCTGTGTCTGTATCGCCTCTTTCAGATGAATCCTCCTGACGTAGTCCCCAATTAGAAGTCGCTTTGGATTTGAAAGTGGCATGCTAAATTATTAGCCCTGTACATGGTATTTAAATATGAGTTTAAAATATGATTCATTGTGTTTCTATATATTCTCTCTATAGCATCCGTCTTTGTCAACACTAACAATTTCTCGTCATGGTTCTATGGTTTCTGTAGATTAAAAGTGTCTGAGCAGGAGAGCGCACCCAGTTCACTCCTACTACACTTCATGCTGTAAGTAACATGTCTTGTCGTTGTGTAGACCCAACCGAGCATACACATTTCTTGCAGAAAACCCGAACCACAGCAGCTTTCAGATTTCATGCAGAAAGCTGAACTTTACTAAGACTAGCAATGTTGTCGAGCCGACTCTTTGTTATAACAGTAAGTAAGACATGACTTTGCCTTCTTAGCTAGTACACAAACAAAACTTAATTTGTACCATATCAGGGTTATGCTTCACTAAACTGCTTTTAAAATATCCTTTTGATCTGACTCTCTCCCAATCGTCACTACTCATGACAGTGCGGGCTGTTGTTCACATGTCTGTTCACTGATACTGCATGTTGCTGACATTAAAACCAAAACTTGCAATCAGGCTTCCTAAGCTACAGTTAAGACTAACATGGTCTGCAACACATATTCTGGCACCAGACATGAGTGGTTCATTAACATTTTTTGTGTTCTTGTTTGCTTAATCAAGTTCTTCCGTCCTGTGTCTACACTGGCTAATATGTGTGAGGTTATAAACAGTGAGCTAGAGTAGAAATTCTGTTTCAAATGCATTAGTTTGTAGTAATATTAACATCATGACCACTGTTTTTTGTTCTGCTTTTCACTGCAGTAATTTGCAGACGGCAAATACTGACTACAGCATAAACATCCACAGCGAGACTCCAGCACAAGCAGCCAGCAGATATCTGCACTGTCATAGATGAATGAGTCTCGGAGGAATGAGCAGGGAGAGTGTGAGCGAGTCTGGGGAAAGCGAGTGCTGTAAGGGCCTAAAAAGGACAGTCCAGTTTGAGGACTGTGCTATGGTCTACGACATATTTTGACAAAAGAGATCAGGTCAGTAAAAGTAACAAAAATCACTCAATCTCAGTGCTGCTGGTTCGGACACTTTGTGGGACAGAAGTTTCCTGATGTCTAGTTGTTTGAGTCGGTTAGCTGCTGTCATGTTTGAGCTCACAGACTGTAGGTCAATGTATTGAGTGAGCTGTTTTAAGTGTGATGGATGGAACAGTGATTGTGTCTGTCATCTGAACTTGGTATATACTTAGACATTATCATTCTGTAAATAGCGAACGAAATAAGCACAGGAAAAATTAGCTTCCCATTTCAAAGGGAAACTTCGAACTGCAATCCTCTAGGGGTCGCTATGGGAGAAACGCCTCGTCGTCGTGACCCGTTGTCTGAAAGACATACATTGGACAAAAACACAAACAAGTTGGCCAGAGGACAGCCCCTGACGTCACTACCGGTGCAACTATAGATAATATAGGGGACGGGAGAGAACACGTCAATTCCTTTCTGTGCTCTTCATGGACTGTTTTGTTTGCAGTTAAACAGCGTTATAGGAGTGCATTTAGTCTTTCTCACCAGAGGGCTGTTGCTATGATACCTGCAGTTCAACATGGCTGCAATACTGTGGTGTGTGATGTGTTTTTCATAGTGAAAAGCAACATTTCCCATGATGGTCGAGTTCCGCCGCTCACGGAACTACGAAATGCGATAAAACGGCAGCAAGTTTTTGCTATGCGCGACGCTTGATTCGCTGTGGTAAATCTTAGCAAGTTGGGCGGAGCGTATGTGTTTAGCTCCACGCGGTGAGCTGAATGCAATGCCTGCCAGTTGTGTAGCAGTAAATGGATCTGCTGGGACAAAAAAAATTTTTTTTTTCCCCTTTTTTTCCCTACTCAGTCGAATTTCCTGTTATTTATGCATGCATTAGGACTATCTTAAAAAAATTAAAATCAACGTTCATTATCATCCGCATCCACCCAATGACACACACATATCGTGCCGACCTTGGTTGTTTAAGGGGCTGTCCTTTTATATGTCATTCTGCATTGGCAATGTCCTTGAGTGGGGGCAATTTGCGTGCACATTTGTGCGCATTTTTCAAAACGAAAAAAAAAGTCTTCGCTCGCAGTTGTGCTCTTCTTTTCAAGGAAAGAGGGGGCAGGAACGTTCTGCTTCCCGCGAGCTGCTTGGAGGTTTTATGGTCATCGACCGCGGCACGGTTGGACTTGCCGTGGAAGGCATGCTAAGGAAGGCGGATGTCGAATAGGTTATGGTCTCGATGAGCGTTATCGTTCTGGCACATAGCACCTCCAGCTCTAGATGAGCCTTCCATTTCTCTCTGACCTCATACAGAGATCAAGTAGAAATGGAAGAGACCGTTTTTTTTTCTTACAG
Source organism: Cyprinus carpio (assembly GCF_018340385.1). Lineage (NCBI taxonomy): Eukaryota > Metazoa > Chordata > Actinopteri > Cypriniformes > Cyprinidae > Cyprinus > Cyprinus carpio. The sequence continues at coordinate 11,444 of NW_024873349.1, read as the reverse complement.
CATCCCAACGATTTCCTAGAGCATTATGGAGATGCAATATTGAGGTCGAGTATTTTATTTAGATGCTGATATCAGTTTCAGGAAAGAGGGCGTAGGTTGGAGTTGCCGCTTGCCCCTGGCAGATATCGGGAAAGAAAGTAAGGCGTTCTTCTAGATGGCTCTGGTCTCGGCCCGTCCAAAATTTGCGGTACCTCCGTTGAGATTGTGGTCCGATCGACGGTCAGAGCAGGTGAAAGCACACTCAGCGGCCTTCAATCCTTCAATGAACAACCCAGGTCTGAGCCCAAACAAAATAGGGGTCCTGGTCTGTCTCAGTCTGAGGATAGAGACTGGCACAGAAGGCTATTGTTGCAATGCTTGCGCTCCTCCCTCAACCTGTGGGTAGGTATGTAGGAGGAAATCATGGGGTCGCAAGGGAAGATTGCATTGCATTACGGTCTTCCTCTTGAGCGGGGCGCCAGCACGAGAAAACAGGGTGCGCAAAGATGATCCATTTTTACACTGCTCAAAAACAAATTAAAGGAACACTTTGAAAACACATCAGATCTCAACTGGGGAAAAATATCATGCAGGATATCTATACTGATATGGGAATTATACCATGGGTAATTTGTTAGGAATGAAAAGATGACCAGTACATTGTTTATATGGAAATAAAAAGGATCAACTTACAGAGGGCTGAATTCAAAGACACTCAAAATTAAAGTGAAAAAAGGATGCAGCAGGCTAGCAGGCTCCATTAAGCTGAAAGTTCATTGCAGCAACTCAAACTCCGGTAAGTACTTTGTATGGCCCCCACCGTGCTTGTATGACATGCTCAATGACCAGGGTCGAGGGCACGCTTACCATAATGAGACAAAGGACTGGTGGTCCTGGGGGTATTCCTCACCAGAATCTGGACAGGGCATCCTGGAACAGTCCTGTAGGTTGCAACCTGGCGATGTCAGATGTGAAGCAGAAAAAATCATATCCCAGAGGTGTTCTATTGCATTAGGTCAGGCGAGCATGGGAGACATTCAATGTTATCAATTCCTCCAATCCATCCTCGAACCTGACTGCATACTCTCGCCACATGAGAAGGGGCATGTGTCGTGCACCAGGAGGAAAAAGGACCCAATGCAACCAAGTGTAGGGTCTGACAAAGGGGTCAAAGGTTTCCAACCCACGATACCTAATGGCAGTAAGTGTGCCATTGTCTAGACTGTAGAGGTGTCTCTGTGTTCCCTCCATGGAAATGCCTTCCCAGACCATCACTGACCCACCACCAACCGGGTCATGCTGAACAATGTTACAAGCAAGGCATAACATTTTCCCACCGCTTTTCCAGACCCTTTTACATCTGCCACACGTGCCTCAGGGTGAACCTGCTCTGACAAGCATCTGTGAAAAGCACAGGAGTGCCAGCAGGCGGACCTGGCAATTCTGTTGTTCAAAGGCAAATGCCAATCAAGCTACGCGGTGCCAGGCAGTGAGCACAGAGCCCCACCCTCATGAAGTCTGTTTCTGATTGTTTTCTCAGAGGCATTCACACCAGTGGCCTGGTTGGCGTCGTCATTTTTGTAGGGCTCCTGGCAAGTGCTCATCCTGTTCCTCCTTGTACACAAAGGAGCAGATACAGGTCTGCTGATGGGTTAAGGACCTTCTACTGCCCGTGTCCAGCTTCTCCTAAAGGAACTGCCGGACTGTCTCCTGGAATCTCTTACATGCTCTTGAGACTGTGCTGGGAGACCCAGCAAACCTTCTGGCAATGGCACATATTGATGCACCATCCTGGAGGAGTTGGACTGCCTGTGCAACCTGATTGTATGGTTTGGTATCGCCTCATGCTACCAGTAGTGACACTGACCCTAGCCAAATGGAAAACTAGTGAAAAACAATCAGAAAGATGAGTAGGGAAAAAAATGTCAGTGGCCTCCACCTGTAAAACCATTCCTGTTTTGGGGGTTTTCTAATGGTTGCCCATCTAGTGTACCTGTTGTTAATTTTATTAACACCAAAGCAGCGGAAATGAATTAACAACCCCCTCTGCTACGTAACTGACCAGATCAATATCCCAGAAGTTTAATTTACTTGATGCTATACTCTGATTAAAAAGTGTTCGTTTATTTATTTATTTATTTAATTTGAGGTAGTGTACATATACTTATATATGTATTAAATTGCTGGTGGTTATGTGTGTCAGGGTTTCCTTTGCAGTGCTCAATCACAGAGTTTTACTAAAACTCTCGTCGGCATTATGTCCAGCCGGTATAATAGCCCTGATTCGGCTTTCATGCTTCCGGTATTCAGGCGGCCAGATCATAGGTTTCTGAGGGGCCTTCTTGATCATCAGGTCCGGTACCGGCACGGCACTGCAAGGAATTTCTTGGATGGTCCGGCAGGTCACCCTGAGGGGCTGCCTGGTCGCTTGGATATCCCTTTTTGCTGACGCATCGAGTGGGCAAGTGGAGGTGGCAGTTGCGGTAATCTCTTGTATATGCTGTCTCAGGTGATGCTGCCCTCGCCAGAGGTTTGTAATTTGCGCTTGCCTCTCCCATGTGGTTCGGCACCTCTGCGATGCTTAGGAGCTTTAAGTACACACGCTAAGCTCTGTGTACTTTCTGAAAAACCATATGGTGGTGAGTGTGCACGTTGAACACAATGCGCACTTTCTAAAATCCACATAAATGGTAAGTGTGCACACCACCACTTCGCGCACTTTCTAAAATCCACATAAGTGGGTAAGTGTGCACGCAAAGAGCATCTGCACACTTTCTGAAATCCGGTAAGGGTTACGTGCTCAGCTTCATTCCCTTTCTTCGAGTTGGTTAGACCTTGGTTCCAGTTGGGCTCCACTTAACCAGTGTGTTTTATTAATACACTTCAAGCATCACTTCCCTCAACAAGAAGGGCTATTGTGAGCCTGGCACTTCCCCTTAAGCGCCCGAGTTCTCTCCCCTTGTGAGGAGTTGAATTCCTCGCTCCATAGGCTGTTCTCGTGGTAGTTTAGCAGCGCTCCCCTTTACCAAAAAGGGTTTCCTATGAGCGTGCTACTCTCTTTCTGAATTCGGAGTTCTCTCCTCTAAGTTACGTAAGAGTTGAGTTCTCTGTTTTTTCCCAGAGCACCTGGCACCAGCAGAGCAAGTCAGGTAAACTAGGCCCTTCCTTCGCCTCTCTGATGCGCTGAGTTTTTGGCTAGCTTGCAGTACACTTACCCTTCTGATTCTCATGATCAGGCTGTAGGTCAAGCCCCCTCTCTTGTTGAGAGTTCGGGTTGTGCTCCCTCAGCTAGGTAGCCTACTGCTGGCCATTCCACAATGGAATATGCTGCAGGTTGACCGCCCTCTCTCGTGAGAGTTGGGTTGTGCTCCCTCAGCAAATAAATTATTGCTAGCTGTTCCAGCTTGGAACATGCAGTAGGTCGAGCTCCCCCTCATTTAAGAGCTGGGTGTTTGCCCCTCCCCTCAGCTAGATATTTACTGCTAGCCGATCCAGCATTATTATCATAGATCGAGTTGATGATCTCAAACATATTGTTTTTTGGATGCACCCAATTCTATACTATGAGCGCGTGCTCTATCATGAGTGCCACCGAGAGCACCCCCCCCCCCCACCAGAACAGTATTGTCAAAATCTATGTTATGTAATGTGTGCATGTGAAGTCTTTGCGCACTTTCTGAAATCCCCACGTGGTAAGTTCGCCGCTTTCGCTAGTACTCTGCGTTCTTTCTAAAGAATCTCTATTGGTGAGGGCTTTCGCGCAGTTGCTTCGTGCCCTTTCTTGAGTTGGTAAAAGCACCATTCATCTTGGGCACTGCTTCACCTATGTATCCTCGGATACCTATCTAAACAGGGTATTGCTACTAGGGATCTGTTGAGACAGTACCTTCAGCAAGTTTATGCAAGAGCAAGCGGTAGCCCCTGTGTGATAGGCAAGACTTAGTATAAAATGCTGATAGGCTCTTTGCCATACTCCCTTTAAAGTCTTAAGGCCATGTAAATCCATGGAAATGGTACTTAGTACCTAGCCCTTGCCATGATTCTGGCCTGCACTCCCCTCAGCATGGCAACATGGGTATACTGTTCCCCATAGCGACCCCTAGAGGATGCAGTTCGAAGTTCCCTTAAAAGGGAATGTCTCATGTTACGAATGTACGAGACACTGCGTCCTCTACATTCCCTTCAAATCCACACATTCAGACTTAAGAAGTAAAAGATAACTATTTGCTCTTCTGCCACCTATTTATCTTATAGTCGCAACGGTAATGACGTCAGGGGCTGTCACCAGCCAACTTGTTGGTGTTTTTTCAATGTATGCTTCAGACACGGGTCACCACGAGGCGTTCCCCATAGCAACCCCTAGAGGACGCAGTGTCTCGTTCCCTACTCAGGGAACCATGGTTACATACAGACGTTTTTACTTACCATAGACAGAAACACTGAATGTTTTTGATGACAGTTCAGCTTCACTGATCTGTAGTTTATAATGTCCAGCATGTTCAGTTGTGATGTTTTATTGTCCAGCTTCAGTCTGTCTCTGAATCCCTCATCAAAAAAAGATCAAACATATACAGTCATTCTCTAATCAGCTAACTTACCAATCAGGACACCATCAGCACAAACCAAAAGAGAAAACAAAACATGTAAAACATTTCAGTTCGTTCAGTGGCAAATGCAACAATCTAATAAGATAATCAATGAAACGCACAAATGAATCTAAACATACACTACAGAACTAAAAATGGGAATTACCTTGCAACCAGCAGAGTCTGACCCCTCTGTATCCAAACAAGTGCATGTTTATATTTACATACAGTTTGCTCAATATCAAACTACATGTCATGGTAAATGGTGGTGCTTATGGAGCTAATTTTAAAACATGAGAACTTAATAAATATACATAACAATTATAGTGAATGGGGAAAAGTACAAAGTTAAAAACTACTGCATCACTTCACAGCACCCAGTTTTACTTATATTTATCTTCTGACTCAAAACTGAGGGGCTCACAGGAAAGAAGGTCCCAGGTTCGAGCCCCAGCAGGGACAGGAGGCTTTTCTGTCTGAAGTTTGCATGTTCTCCCTGTGTCTGCATGAGTTTATGCCGGTATTTCACGGTGTCCTCTCACCAGCCCAAGTCATCCAGGTTAGGTTAATGAAAGACTCTAAATTGTCCTAGACGTGTACTGTAAAGACAAGACTTGTGTATGGATCAACTTGTTTATGGATTAACGGTTCTCGCCATGAATATAGCCATAGATGCGATGGAAGGGCATTAAGAAGAAATTTACAATTAACAAACTGACTCAAACTAAAACCTGCTACAGTTTGATTTCTATAGAAATGTGGTTTGATCTGTTGGGTGGACAAATATCTTGTATGTGAGTGTGGTTATTCAAAGCACGTGTGTTCAGTGTGTGGCGTAGAGTTTCTTCCTGTCCTGCTACTACAATATGAACACAGGGGAGCTTTGAACTTTAAAAAAATCTACAGAAAACCTGAGGAGAAACTGCTTTGACAGAGAGACAGAAAAGCACACTATAAATGCAGTGAATGTTTTTACATTGCCATTCACAAGTTATAGTCTGAAAAAAGTTTTGAACCACGAGTATTTATTGTTATTACTTATTTACACATAAGCAGTTTCTGCCAGATGCACTTCCGCCACTGCCAGCGCTCCAGATCCAGAGCCAAAACTCCAGTTCTGCCTTCTCTGCCAGGACTTTAGAGGGCCTTTTTCACTTTAGAGACCACTTACTCCTATGGATTTTAAGACACGTTGGCTGGATGTGCTCCAGTAAAGCCCCTTCATCTGACTTCTACCGGGAATGTAAATGCCCTCCACCCAGCTTCAAGCATACAGCTAATAAGTCTGCATTACCATTCCCTTTTCAGCCTCTATTCCTTCTTCCCATGGAAACTGTAAGGTGTTCTAACAAAACAAAATGACCAACATAATTGAAGTGGACCAGAGCATGATGTCTGGCCAAATCAAGGTTGTGGTGATCTCCTAAGGGTACATCATCTTGGGGTCCAAGATCAACATTTATGTTCCACTCAGCTCAGGATTAGAGAAGGGACCTTGGCCCTATGCAGCTACTGTGGGTCCTAACTCCTTACCTGAAAACTGGATCAGCTGCTGTGGTGTTGCCAGCCTAGCCTTGTTTGCCTTCTTACTTCCAGGATTTCAGCCAGTTTATGCAGGACCCAGTCATGGTGCCATCTTTAGCAGCCCTGCATCAGTGGTGCTTTGCAGGAAGACATGGATTCTTGTGGTTATAAAGTTGACAGGCCGCCACCAAACCATACCACAGGTGTAGGTTCTGATGACTAGGAAGGGTGTTGTATGTGGCTCGGATAGTGAAGCTCAACCTGGTTAGGTGTATTGTCCACATGTCCACTTTTGTGATGGTCATGCCCCCATGTTGTCAAGTTGCCCTGATATTGCTGACTCACTGCTGTGATCCTGCAGGTCTCCACTTCCATCTTAATAACCTCTGAGATCACCAGGTTTCTTTTTTCTTTTTTTGTGGCTTTGGTCCATAGCTTTGGAGGCATTCCACATCAAAGGCAAGTCCTGCCTGTTTGTACTCACCCAGCGATCTTCTCACACGTCAGCTGTTCGATGGCCTGATCTACTACCATTTTTGCTGCATTTCACTTTGTCTAGAATGGACGTGAGCCTTTGGAGTTCTGGATGTTGGGGTCATGTGAGTCTCTTCGCTCTCATACCCCAGGCTGACAGATTTCAAGGGACACTGTAAGCTGTTCCTTCCGAACAGTTTCATGCTGGAGAGGCCTCATAGGAGGCTCAGCCATTTGCATGTTTTGTTTTTGGCTCTGCAGTCCATCTTCTCAACTGCTGTCAAGGTGATATAACACAGCATCAAGAATCACATCAGAGGTTGTATAGGTTGAACTCATAACCCCAAAACCTGAACTTTCCTGGGAGAAAGTTTTTGGAATTTTTGCTCAGCCCATCCATCAAATGAGACACCACAGAGTATACTTGTACTTGTCAGGTGGCTTAAAAGTATAGAGCCCTTCTGAGAACTTTGTACAGGTTGGTCTGTCAACAGTGGAATTGTCTCCTTATTTGACTGAGAAGATTGACAGGCTGTGAGTGGTTTTGCCTCCACTGTAACCAGCTCATCCAGCCTCTGTAGGAAAAGGACAAGGAAAGGAAAGTACGTGACCTATGTGGCAAGTATGTGGTGACCCATAGTCAACTCGGAATTTAGTGTGTCTGCATTTAACCCATCCAAGGCACACACACAGTAGTGGGCTGTAGTGTGTACACTTGGATGGGTGTGTACAGCAGTATTCAAAAGGTCATCCAATGACGACTCATGTTTGCTGCTGTGTGAATGTGTAAAATCAGTGATGTTTTCTTCTGCTGTTTGTTTGTATGTATATCATTTACAGCACTGCAGCTGGATCATCAGACTGGATCTCTGACCATCACAAACATCAGAATCAGAAAAAAACATACTTGGAGTAAATAAGTCACTCCTTAGAAGTGACATAAAGCCCAAATTTTACCGAAACTGCACAAAGAAATAAAAAAACATGCAGAAAATAGCATGGGAGGAATTCACACGCACATCCTGCAAGGGTTGATGTATTGTCAGAAACACCACCAGCCTAATAGCCTGTTTCCTGTTGCGCTCCCACCAGTGCTGATTGCTGTTTAACTGCTGTTCTTCAAAAACACACCAAGATGCCATTTATCAGGTTCAACTATAATATCATTTAAAACTGCAGCATGTCAACATAGAAATATGTCAGTCAACATTGACATTTAGCCAAATCAATAACTGTTTATCTTGGCAATATGAACCTAGTGTCTAAAAGCATGTATTTACTTATATTAGATGGTAAAGGTGATTCCAGTATTATTTTTACTAATACATCTCTAGAATATTCATACTATAATACAACTATTAGTATGCATACTATACTAGAAGTATGCAAACTATATTAGAATCCATTGTGTACATCTCAAATGCATTATTTTCACTTGCTGAATGATAAAAAAAAAAAAAAAACCTTGGCTTGCATGAATTGAACTTGCATTTGCTTGCATGCTGGAAATTAGCATGCTGAACTCCACCACCACACACAAACACACCCACACACACACACACATCATGGTGCATATGTGCATAAGGTATATGAATTTTCATATTCATATTAATAAAATATTAACCCTGTTTGTCGAAAATAGCATTGATGAGTTCAAAATATGTAGTTAAAGTGGGTTTCTCTTTTAAAAGCAGTTGGACAGTTTTATGTGAGCCAACAAAACAAACCAAACAAAAAACAACCTTAACCACAACAGGACTGACTGACAGTTTCACACATTGTTTTTTTTCCAAAGATACAATTACGAACAGACATCAAACCCAAACGTCAGCAAGTAGGCACAATGGTCATGCAGAAGAAGCTGTTTATCAGACAGATGAAAACACACAGTCTTGTAGAATGTAATTTTAATCCCAGAGCATGCGCAAAACACAAGCACGTGTCTCCCATTCATTTTGATGCAGTAGTTTTGCATCCACGTTTTGCCACTTTTCACTTTCACCAGAGTAAAAAAATGAAAAATGCCTATCCATTGGGATTGAAAGAGGATGTAAAAAATCGAATGATTCAGTTGTATTGCACGGTAAAGTCTTCTTGAAGTTTTTTAGGAGACCATTTCAGTAAATCTGTTGTTACTTATCATTTTTCAACCCACTTTCTTTAGGAAGCATCTGCTATAGGTGCTCTTGGGATTTTCCTGATGCACACATAGTGGTGATTTTCACAATCTCAAAAATCAGTCTGGAGTGCTAAGAGGTCATATTGACAAGGGGGCAGTTGTAGTGAAAATGAATCATCACAATCTGGGTCGCAAAATATACTACGAACAAAACAATGGCGTTGAGCACATCTCATGTGATGGTGCATTCATCCACATTGATCATCCTCTGACTTTCGTAAAAATATGCTTAACACAAGATATAATATTATCAATAATAAAGTGATATACTGTATACACACCAAAAACCATGGGTGATACGACCAATGGGAACGTTTCTCTGATATGGTGGTGGGGACATAAAGGGACCAATCGGCCACTTTTTAACAGCTGGAGAACGTTTAGACAATTGGATCGATGCGCACGATTGACAGCTTATTTACAGTATGCGTAGAGTAGGTGCGCACAATGCTGAGACAATTCCACATCACAATTTGTAAGAGTTATGCAATACGATTTATACATGTAGGAATACCCGCCTTACAACATCAGATCAGTATAAATGGCTTTCGGGAAAGGGAATCGATTGGAGCATGAACAGAAACATTTACTCTGTAGATATTTCATTATTTTCATTGAACTTAAAATTTTATTTATCCCTTTCGGGAAAAATTTTTGGAGATGAAAAAAGAAATTTACTTGGGAAAGAAAAAAATTTCCAAATTCAACGCAATTTTATTTCAAAGGGGGAAAACTTTTAAAAAAAATGAAAAATTTTTATTTAAAATTTCCCCCGAAAACTGAAACGGGAAAATTTTCCATTTTTGGGGCGTTAATAAAACCCCGCTAAACCAACCGAACTTTTTGGTGTTGTGTAAATCTTCCTACGGGTTTCGACCCCCTAGTTACATGTGCATTGCCAAACTTTATAGTTCATCTGGCTGTTAAAAATTTTTGAACTGTTCTTAAGGGTGAAATTTCCTTTTTTGAATTAAAATATCTTTCTTTAAAAGGTACTGTAAGGAAAAAGGTACAAAAGCTGTCACTGGGTGGCACACTTTCAAAATTTTATCTTATGACCCTTTAAGGGTGCATAAAAAATGTGCCTAAAGTGTACAAGTTTACTATAAGTACCTTTTGAACCACCCCAGAGGCAGCTTTTGTACCTTTTTGTACCTTCTCTGAGAGTGTAGTTTCCTGACAGTTTTAAATGGATAAAGTAAAAATATTGTGTGAATTGTAGATGAAGTCATTTCATTGTACAACCCCAATTCAAGAAAAGTTGAGGCATTTTGTAAAATGCAATAAATTCAAGAAACTAACTCATTCACCTACATTTACCTGACAAAAGTACAAAGAAAGTTTTCCAATGTTTTCACTGACTAACTTATTTCATATTTTGCTAATATAAACAATTTTTTGAAACAGAGGCAAAAAAAGTGTAAAGTTATATCCAAATTAAACTCTTTTGAAAACTATGGAAGGGATTAGGGCCAATAAATAATAAAATAATAAATACAAAAAAAACCACCTCGAGATTAAATTGTTAAGTTTCTCAAATTCCATCAAATTCAGTATTTGGCCCATGGCCGGACTTTGGACACCCCTGCCAGTTCTCCTCTGGCCAGACGAAACCAGCAGTTCAAATCCAGGCTTGCAGCAAAGTAAGATGTGCGAGGAATGGTTCTGTGTTCTTGTCACGTGGCCGTCTAGGAGACATGGTCTTCATTGGGGATCTGTCTCTGGGGCTCATATAGTTGTCCTGGTCTCCGCTGACATTTAGGGCTGTAGATTTGGGCTGGAAACCAACTGGATCTGGTGGCTACGGTGACCTTGGAATAAGAAAGAAGAAACAGACTTATATTAAGCATAGATGCCATTCTTTGCTGATGTAGCGAAGGACACTGGGTGTTGATGGGAAGTGTTCCCGGTTCCGGTTAGCTAATTAATGCAGCCTAAAATCCTTTAATGGATTTGAATATTAGAAATGTGTTAGGCGTGTTGTGTGGTAAGCCAGGTTAAAGAGATGGCGTCTTAATTCTAGATTTATTAGTGACAGAGTGTGGTCCTCCTCTGATCAATGTTAGTAGGTTATTCAGAGTTTAAAAGCTAAATCGGGAGAAGGATCTGCCAGACCGCCAGTTGATTTTGAAATTCTAAGTATTATCAAATTGGCAGAGTTTTGAGAAAAGCAGCAGACATGGAGGATTACAATGTGATAAGAGCTCATTCAAATACTGAGGTGCTAAAACCATTCAGGGCTTTATAAGCATACAACTTTAATTAAATTTAAACTTTAACTTGTAAAAACCACACACACACACACTCCAAGCAATTTAAAAACCTATACGATGTTTACATCGGGGGCTAGTGCAGTGTTGACACGACCGGGCTAATATGGTCATTAACTTCGGTTCTAGTAAGGAACTCTAGCTGCTGCATTTTAAAGGTAATCCAATGTTCCTTTGGACAGATAATGGGGTCAATTGTTTTTATTACCTGTAGCAGTTTGCAGAAGTTCATTTGAGAGTATAATGCTTTATTGGAAGTGACTGCATCAAAAGGTTGTGAAACAAAATACTAAGTTAAGAGTTTCTCCATCATTTTTGTCCAGGTCAGTTTCATCAATTTGTGCTTCTATTGAACCACAATCAAAATACAAAGTCTGATTTTATTAGTTAATTTTCAGTACATTTTTATTTATTATTTCTTTTGACAGTTTT
>NW_024873348.1:0-16774 GCF_018340385.1 Cyprinus carpio | reverse complement strand
CCACCAGGCGAGTTCCCTCAAAACGGCTCCTCTCCCGCTCTGAGTATGGGGAGGAGACGTGAGCAGACATACCGCTTGATCTCAAGTGGACGGAGTCCTTCTGTCACGACCGGGATACAAGGAGACACGGTGAGAGATCCAAATGCGAGTACGTCTTTTATTAAGGGCAATCCAAAGAATAAACAGTCCAGGCAGGGGTCAAAACCAAACAAAACCAACATAAACAAACAAGGACAAAAGGCAAGAGCACGACTAGGAAAGGACGTGAATACACAAGGACTCCGTGACACATACTAAGACAGGCCGGTATAAATACACAGGGGACATGATAAGCGCTAATAGGGGAATTGACTGTATTGCAATGATTACTAATCAGTGACAGCTGAGTGCAATGAGGAGACAGGGATGCGTGGGTAATGTGGTTAATTAAGTGATGACAGACACCGTGGGAAGGAGGACATCTAAAGGTGGTTGCCCAGGGAACACAACCCAGATGCTGTGACCGTTACCCAACACTTGATTTCATCAGGGTGGAGCTCCAAACAGTTCAATAAGCAATGATTACAATCACCAATATACAGTATAACAACCAACATCGATGTCCAGTTAAGATTAAAAAGATACTAACCTGAATGCACTGTTAAAGTTACTTTGGATAGAAGCAGCATTCTAATCAGTCAATGAAGTGTGTGTGTATAACACCTGATGATATTTCCGTCTCTGTGCTTTTTGAGTTACAGCAAATGGTTACAACAGCCAGAGAGAAAAAAACTAAGACAGAAATCAAAAGGGTCAAGAGGCCCAACCTAAAACAAACACTGATCTCTAACATGGTTACTTTAAATGAAAACCTAAATCAGCATCTAAAACTTAGTTAATTCCTCCAATCAGAGCTTCTGTAGACGTCTGACAGAAATAAAGTCAATCTGGTTATTAATAAATTGGAGCGGGTGATGCTTTTTTTTGTGGGGGTTTTTAATCAGATTCTTGAGAGATGTTAATGTATTTTGGCCTGATTGGAGTTTATCTAAGGCTGTGGTCAGAAGTCCAGTTGCTAGTAGTTGTGTTTCGTCTTTTTCATGGCAAGCTGTTTGTTAACAGCAGCTGGTCATCACTAATTCAGAATTATCCCACTCAATTAATCACTTTAGTTATTTAGTTGCAAATGTATATCTTCTGTCAGTGAACCTCAAACTGAATTAAGTTCAGAGTACTCATAACTGTTAAGTTTTAAAACTTTAAATGGTTTAAAGGGGCCAATCGGTTTTACTCAAACGGTTTGCAGTTAACATAACTTGTCAGTTTTTAGTGAGGCTGTGTCGGAAGTCAGTTGTAGTTTCCTTTCTCTCTTTTCTTCAGTAATTCTGTTTTGCTACCAGCAGGTGTTCATCAATAAGGCTCAATTATCACTCAATTAATCACTTAGTACTTAATTGCAATGCTTATATCTTCTACTGTAAAACCCGACAAGTAACTTAACTCAAACCGTTTGAGTAAACAGTTTAAAACCTTAAATGGTTTAAGGCAATTGGTTTCACTCAACCAGTTTTAGTAAACCCAACTTGTCATGTTTTTAAGGATATTTGTTTTACACAAACGGTTTGAGTTCACGTTACTTGTAAAGGGTTTACAGTGTGTTAGTTTTAAAACTTAAATGGTTTTTAAGGCCAATGGGTTTCCTGCAAAAGCGGTTTGAGTAAGCCGAACTTGTCCCAGGTTTTTTAATGAAATCTGTTTACTCAAGCGGTTTGAGTTAAGTTACTTGTCGGGTTTTACAGTGTATTTATTATGTAAGGTTATCATACAGTCAAGAATCTCATTCCTGGCCCATGCCTGATTAAAACCCACAAACTTTGGATGAATAGACTAGAACTCAGCCCACTGTCACATCACCTACATCCAAACCAGCAGTCAAAGAGACACACCATTCAACAAAATTAGGTAACACTTTGTAATAAATTTCATTAACAAATCATTAACAAACATTTTATAATGCTTAATGGATCATTAGTTAATATATATTCAAAAAGTTAGAAATGTGAGATAATGTGCTTGTTAATGTATGCTAATAAACTTGTTAAACATTAGATAATGTTTCATGTAAGTTAAAACACTTACAAATGCCATTAAACTTTCAATTCCATATAATCAAGCACTCATTGAAAATCTACAAATGATTTTTCAAACAGATGTTATATCAAGGATTAAAAAGCTTTTGATTATGCACAACACATTATCTGCTATTTGGGGTGTTATTACTGGTAAGGTTTATGGACACGTTTGGTGGTATGGGTAAGTTCAGGGAGGTTAGTGAAAGGGTCAACAGTATACAGGGTTTAATTTGATTATTAATAAGGAAACACGGTTCAACCTGTTTATATTATTATGTTTTAATACATGAACATGTATTTTCTTTAAAAAAAAAAATTATTTCCCCGTTTATTTATAATTAAATGAATAGCTATCCTGTTTAACTGAAGAGTAGTTATGTGATTGGTGAGGCAATAAAAAACTTTTAGCACCAAAATTACAATCTGTTATGTCTTTAGCATGCATTTAGCTAAACTTAACCAGCCACCCTTTACACAAACCTTGTTACATAAGTCCAATGCCCATAAAGACAATAAATGATTAGTAATCGTTTATAAACATTTACAAAGGATGAATGGTTTCAACTTTAGATTGGCTACTGCAAAAACATAAACAAATGATCAATAAATGATGAGTAAAGATCTATGAATAGGGGACATTCAGGTCTTTTCAGGATACGTGTTGCCATTGGATGACTGTTCATAAAAGTAATTATTTTATTAGTAAAAATTATATACCAGTTGCAAATGATGAATAAGTGTCCTCCGCAGCTTTAGAGTGGGTACTGCAAAAACACGAACAACTAATTTAATGAGTTTATTTTTTAAAGATGTGGTAAAAGATGTCTTACACAAACAAACAAAGATCATACACAGCAAAAAATCCGAGAGTGAAATCAGCTCCTGCTGGGAGTACAATGTGAGACCACACGCAAGAGTGGTGCAAGTTGGTAAGATAGGAGTGTTAAATTAACAACTGAAGCAGGAGTTCGTTAATGGACATAATTAAGTGATTAACTGAGTGGGAGGATTAGGGACCGTTATTGACCAAAACCTTTAAGTTCACGTACGCAGAATCAACAAACATCAAAATCACATTTTTTTATGTCACCATTATAGTGGTCAGTGTTTTGCTTTAGTTGGGCGCAATATCAACCCCTTACGTTTTTACATTTTAAGATTTGGTTTGGCTGTTATAACATAAACTCAGTTTGTAATAAAGAGAGTCAAGTTTATTTGATCTGAATCACATGAACTTATTTAAAGCAGAAACCATTAGGTCTGAACATTAGAAAACAAACTACTAAAATAGTCATTGAAAACAAAAATAGAATAGGAGAAATAAAGGAAATTACTAAGACAATTCATGTACTCACTTTTAGTCATGCCACAGTGCATGAGGGGAGCCATGGATGAATTTTGATAGTGGCACCCAGAATGCACTGCAACACAAGGCTCCCTGCAACATGCTTTTTGATTGTCACCGTCGGTGAGGTGTCACTAGGTTGATTCTGAATGTTTGCATGTTCCTAACTGAAAGATTCTTTTGACAGATGTTTGAACAAACAACTGTTAAAGAATTACCACAGATTGTATTTACTAATGCCGGCAAGCCTAGGCTGAAGACTCAATTCAACATTGAAAGTTTAAAAACTGAGTGATTCAGGAAAACCAATATTTTTTGTTTGCCCTCTGTTTTAATTATTCATTTACAACAGCCCAACAAAATCTGAACTTTAAAATATTAAGGGTCAAGAGCCCCAACCTAAAGCACACATTGGCCACTATAATGGTGACATTACAATAGTGGATTTTCGTCTTGGTTGTTTCTGCTTTGGTTAACATCAGGTTTTCCGTCAGTCATGGGCAATCATCACTCAATTAATCACTTAATTATCTCATTAACTTTAACTCCTGATTCAGTGTTAATTTAAACACTCCTATTTTACACACTTTCACACTCGTGAGTGTGGGCTCACCTGTACTCCCCGCAGAGGTTATTTCACCTCTGGATTTTTTTGCTGTGTATGAACTGAAAGTTACGAACATTTGTTTAATTTGCATTTAAATTTTTCATTCATTGAAAAATCATATGTTAATTTAGTACGGTAATGGTTTTAGTAAGATGTCAATTAGTAAATATTAACCAGAACATTATCTCATATTTTCTAGCTATGTTGAATATAACTACCCATTAAAACCCCCAGTGTTTAAATTTAACACTCCCAGTGTTTTATACTCCCCACTCAGAGGGGTAAAAAAGTAACCACTGAAGCAGTGTTAAAGTTAATGAGAATCATAGTTTAGTTACTTGAGGTGCTGATTGATTATTATTGAAGAACACCTGCTGTTAACAAACTGAATCACTGAAAGAAAAGAAAAACAAGAACAGAAAAAAGAGACACAGAAATACAAGAACTGACTTTCAGCACAGCCAAAGGATGAAATCAAACAAAGAATACATAAAATTCTCTCAAGATCTCGGCAGAGGATGATTAAACAACTCCACAAATAGCATCACCAGCTTCACACATTACTAACAAGATGGACTTTAGATGTAGATATTTTAGTTTTGTTTGAAGTTGCTTTAGTTGGGCTCTTGACCCTTGACTTTAAAACACTAGAATTGTTTGGCTTTTCATAACTGTGTGTTTGTTTACACATGTTTGTTATGGTAATCTGGTGTTGATGGTTATGTTTCAATAAAAAAAATCATCAGCATTTAAGTGAGTTTCATTACTAATTTTGATTAGAGCATGATCATGATAATGTTTAATTTTGTTAGTGATCACATGACGTATGACAGGAGGGCTTGAATCCAACAGTTTCATGATGCTGGGAAACCATGTGATTATTAATTTATTTGGTGCCCCCATAATGCAACTGCAACAGGGTAGCTATAACATAGTTGATTGTGCCACCATTGTTTAGATTGCAAATGCTGATTCCTTGAAGTCTGTCTGTTCCGATAAGTTTCCAAAAAGGTTCTTCTCATAGAATAATCATTAAGTATGTCAGATCTTAATCATTGTCTAGACCATAAGGGCAATACAAAACAATTACTTCATGTAGATGTGACACCAGCTGGTTTATTCTGAAAAACATCTTTATTGAAACATAAACATCACCTAATCCCATCTGGCCTGTTTTTTTTTTGTTTTTTTTGATGTTATAGCAAATGTGCAAACAAACACACAGTTACTGCAACCAAAGGAATTCTAAGTGTTTTAAAAGTCAGTGTCAAGAGCACAGCCTAAACAAACCACTGACCTCGCTAATGGATAACTTAATTGATAACAAAACTAAAACCCCTCAACCTCTAAAGTCAATTTTTGTTAGTAAATTCGTGAAGAGCCAGTGAATTTGTTTTGCGGAGTTTTTAAAATCATCCCTCTGCCGAGATCTTGAGAGATGTAATGTCTGCTTTTTTGCATCTTGCATTGATTTCATCTATGGCCGTGGCAGAAGTCAGTTGTCATTCTTGTATTTCCTGCTCGTCCTGTTTTTTCTGTTCTTGTTTCTCTTTCTTTTCAGTGATTCAATCTCACTCCAATTACTATACTCCACTAATTATCTCATTCACTTTAACACTGCGTTCAGTGTTTCTTTTTTAACCTCTGAGTGTGGGTTATATAAACCTGGGCTCGTGTTAATTTAAACACTTGGGGTTTTTACATGTGTACTGCTCTGTTAAGCTTATATAATGTATGTTAATGATTTATAAATTGAAAAATTTCATTCTAAGAGTGTTACCCAAAATTATTTGCAGGATAATGCAGTGTACATGCAAAGTGGCAAAATGATCTACCAGTGTTTGGATACATTGTTATAGAATTGGTATAGTTTTTAACCAGTAAGGCAGCGTGCTGTCACTAAACCTATCATCCCAGATAACTGGACCTTCAAGCCTCACAAGTTTTGGTCCAATGTCAACAGCATCGCTAAGAAACATCGTGACCACCTTTTTTGAGGACAGTGGTCAGAAACCTAATTGGTGCACTAGTCACACAGTGATCCTATCTCTATTATCGGCATGAGCACCGGGGGGTGCTTTGGGGGCTCAAGCCCCATGCTTCCTTTCTCTAAATTATCTAAAAGTGGCCCCGCTCTTGACAGCTATCAACAATAATAATGAGGTCAATATTGTGTGTGAATGGCTCAAAAATCATACCTGTTTACCTGTTTCACTTACCTGTCAGTCTGAGACACCATGTGCCCATTTGCATTGCTATAGATTGCATGCGTCTTTAACAAGCTCCCCAATTTCCATTGGAGAGTCCTGCCAGCATTAATTACCGTACACATGTACAAAACCCGACCCGTAACTTAAACTCAAACCGTTTGTAGTAGCACCGATATCCTGAAAAAACCCGACAAGTTAGGTTTACTCCAACCGTTTGAGGAAACCAATTGCCTTAAACCATTTAAGTTTTAAAACTAACCACACTGTAAAACCCGACAAGTAACGTAAATCAAACCTTTTGTGTAAACAAATATCCTTAAAAACATGAACAAGTTGGGTTTACTCAAACCGTTTGAGGAAACCGATTGCCTCAAACCATTTAAGTTTTAAAACTTAACAGTTATGAGTACTCTGATGACTTAATTCAGTTAGGTTCACTGAAAGAGACGAATATACATTGCAATTAAGTAATTAAGTGATTAATTGAGTGATAATTGAGCCATAGTGATGAACACCTGCTGTTAAAAAACATAATTACTGAAGAAAAGAGAGAGAAGAAAAGGAACTACAACTGACTTCAGACACAGCCTCACTAAAACCTGACGTTATGTTAACTCAAACCGTTTGAGGAAACCGATTGCCTTAAACCCATTTAAGTTTTAAAACTAACAGTTATGAGTACTCTGAACTTAATTCAGTTGAGTTCACTGAAAGAATATATACATTGCAATTAAATAATTAAGTGATTTAATTGAGTGATAATTGTGAATTAGTGATGAACAGCTGCTGTTAACAAACAGAATTACTGAAGAAAGAACAGAAACACAAGAACTACAACTGACTTCAGACACAGCCTTAGATAAAATAAACTGAAATGAAATACATTAAATCTCTCAAGATCTGATTAAACAACCCCACAAACAGCATCACCACTCCACCTTACTTTTCCAGACTGTACTTTATTTCTGTCAGACGCTACAGAAGATCTGATTGAGAATTACTAAGGTTTAGATGTTGATTTCTGTTTTTATTTAAGTAACCATGTTAAGATCAGTGTTTGCTTTTAGTTGGGCTCATGACCCTATGATTTCTGTCTTAGTTGTGTTTCTTGTGCTGGTTTAACCAGTTTGGAACTCAAAGGCCCAGAGAAAATCTCATCAGGATGTTATACACACACTCTCACTCTTAGAAACTGCGTTTATTTCCAAGCAGCTTACAGTGCATGCGGTTATCATTTTTTTTTTTTATGTAACTCCTGTACCATCTGTTGGTTGGTTATACTTGTATATTGGTGATGCACAATCATTGATTATAGAACTGTTTGGAGTTTAAGCTCTGTGAATTAGGTGTATGTGTAATTAGTTGGATTGATTACGTATCCACTGTATTCTAAGAGCCAGTGGTTCTGTATCTCATTTAATATAAAGAACTTTCCAAACAGTTTGGTTTTTTCTATGAGTGTCCACTTAGTCCCACACAGACATCACAAATCAGGCATATTGCTCACTCCGCGTTTCCTACAACGTCTCTGGTGACCATAGAAAAAAAAGAAAAAAATAAAAATAACAATGCACAAGAGCATGCTGGGACCATGGATCGAGTTTTGTACTACAATAGTACCCAGCATGCATTGCAAGCATGTTTTTTTTTTGTTTGTTTTTTTCGTAACCATTGTTGGGTTCCATAGCTGATTATTGGATGTCTGTGTGTTGACTATTGGACACTCATAGAGACCGCAAACTGTTTGGAAGGCCTGTTTTATTAACTGATTATGAAAGAATCACTGACTATCCTTTGAATGGCTTTCATTGTAACCCCACCTGAACTAACTTAGAACACGGCTGTTTAGGTCAGTATTTGAACTCTGAATAGCTACATAATTGATGAAACATTATCATCCCAATAGGGCATATAAAAACCAATACCTATCCTATTTTCTCTGGGTTTTTTGAGTATACAAACATGTTCAAAAAATGGTTACAAAACTCCCAAAAAAAATAATCTAAGACAGAAATCAAGGGTCAAAGCCCAACTCAAGCAAACACTGATCTCTAACATGGTTACTTCAAATGACACAATAAATCAACATCTAAACCTTAGTTAATTCTCAATCGATCTTCTGTAGACGTCTGACAGAAATAAAGTCCGTCTGGTTTATCATACGTGGAGCTGGTGAATTCTGTTTGTTAAACAGCATGCTGTTCATCACTAAAGCTCAATCAGCACTTAATTAAATCACTTGATTACATAATTGCAAAGTTTTTAAAACTTACATGGTTTAAGTAAAGGCCAATCTGTTTTAACCTCAACGGTTTGAGTTACTGTGACTTGTCAGGTTTTACAGTGCATTTGTATAACCACAGTTTTACAACAAATACAAAGTTTAACATCACAAAATCAAACAACATTACTTACTTTTAGTTTCAATACATCAACCATAGGCAAACCAATGTTTTTTTTTTTTTTTTTTTTTTTTTTTGTAGTAAAACTCTCTGCACACCCTTGATCCTTGACAGAAATCATGTGGCTCGTCAGCTCTCTCACCCTTTACCAAGAAGTGATTGATAAAAATTAGACACTAGTTCTGCCGAAAAAAAAAAAAAAAAAAAATGAAGCCAATTACAACTCCTTTGTGGTAAATCCTACCTAAGTTAATGAAAAGTTAGAAATAATAATATATTTACAGTTGTACTGCACAAAGTGCATGTTCAGTGCTGTTTGTGAGTGTCATGACAGCAGTCAGCGGCAAACAAATCTAGAGCTCCTGCCCTTATATTCAAGCAGCCACATAGCTTGTAATGGCAAAAGAAAGAAAAAAGAGTAGCAGTGAAAATTTAATATATATAAAGTGTTTCAAAAAAAAGTGACTGGACTGAAACATATGATAAACATTTAATAATCTGCACAGCTTTCAATGGGTGGGACAGTTTGAAAGTATTAATAAATAAACATGAATAAATGCAGAAATAAAGAGCAGCATATGCGTAATACTAAAAATAAATATTAAAAGCACAATACGCCCTGAAAGAGAACTCAATCCGCTACTTACAGGATGCTCTTAGTGTGCACGCTGTGAGCGCATAATCTTTGTCCCCGGTTGTGCACTGAAACAGTCAAATACATACACTGTAAAAAATTATATTTACTCAATAAGAAGAAGAAATTGTTTAAAATTTTATATCCAATATTATTAATTAAATTTAACAAATTAGAATTAATTAGAAATAATCAATTAGATGCTTACAAGCAACCATTCAAAATGAGTAGAAGAAAATTAAAAAATTAAGTAAAATTTACACAAAAATATTGATTTCATTAAAAACACAAACATACAAACAAAAACACTATGCTAAAGAATACTATGTTATACATGCCAGGCCAGTAGTTGACGATGTGAAAACATTATATGCATGCACATGAGTCAACTTTTTTAACAAATTTCACATTTTTGTTCTTACCATAAGTATGATACGGCACTCATGTTCGAAGTTTGTGTCCTTCAGGCCCCAAAACGAGTAGTTGAAGACACCGTAAAGTTCACAAACAGAATCAACTGAAAGTAGAAAAGGGTACATTTAGAGGGGTTACTCTTATCTTGTTAAGTGTTTGTTTTAGTTGTTGCTCCTTGACCCTTGACTTTTTAATATGTACAATTTTGTATAGCTTTTTTAAATCTGAATTATAACAGCTCAGACATCCCAAGAGTAAAGATGTTCAGGTGGTGTTGGTTCTTAATTTTCATACTCAATTGTTTGGCTTGAGTTTTGTATACATAGAGCCTGGCCTCTTGCGTTCAATCAACATTCCATAGATTACAACCACTTTACTTCAACAACAGAAGACAGGCCCAAATTTTTCTGTAAAATCCAGAGTTTAAGGAATTTCCTGAGTAAAGAAAAATGTGTATGGGGAGAGGGAAACCTATTTTAGGCACACAGTGGACATCAAGAACCACGTATGAAGCTCAAGGACATAGGGACAAACAGCATATTCAGATTAACATATGAACTGTAAGCAGCACAAAACAAGCTACTACAATTGGCATAAAAAAAGTAAAAAAGAAAATAAAGAGAGAATGTCTCGACTACAATTTATCTCATAGGTTCATTCAAGCCGCAAAGCATGATGGGAGCCATAAATGAGTTTTTGATTGGTGGCACACCTCCAAAGACAGTGCAACATTGGATTTTTGATACGTCACCATTGTTGAGGTTCCTCCAAGGCCCTAATTATTGATGGCTGCTTGTGCCCTAAATTAAATACCATTTTATTTTTTTTAACACAATGTTTTGATCACAAATGCTTCTAGAATCTCTCGGATTATGCTGAACATCCCATACACCTATACTTGTAGCAACCAAAGGACAGCAACCTACTGTTTGTTGATAAGACACCAACAACTCCATAAATCCAGATCAAATGATTTCAAAACAAACAACACCACCTGATATCTTATTCTTTATTGGCTTGTCTAACTGCTGTAGCCCAATTACAGCACCCAAAAATCGTTTTTAAAAGTTTAAGGGTCAAGAGCCCAACAAAGCAAACACTGCCCCCCCGTAATGGTACCCAAAATGTAGAATAGTCGCTATCAGTGAGTCTGTTTGTTAACATCATGTGTCTTCACTGACTCTGTTTCGGTCGTTAAAAAAAGACACCATAAGCTTTTGAATCACAGATGCCTAGATCAGCTCCAGGAAATCAACAAAAACATGAATTTGGGAATTACAGTTTTTGTGCTGTGTTTCTTTAATCTGCCAACTACTGGCCTTGAATTCATAAACAGGTTATTCATTAGCATAGTGTTTTTGTTTTTCTTTCTCAAGAAATTTTTTTTGTTTTGTTTTGTTGTTTGTTGTGTGTTTAAACTTTACTTGTTGTGTTTTTGTGTGCTATTGGACTAATTTTGATGGTTAATTTCTAAGCATCTCATTTGATTAATTCTAGACATTCTTATGTTTAAATTTAATTAATAATATATGCTTGTAATCTGTTGCCACAATTTTATTAAGTAAATATAGTGTATTATTTTTAACAGTGTACAACAACTACGCACACATTTCCTATCATGTGTGCCTATGAAACGACGATCAAACCAATCCAGAGTAGGTATGGGGCGGGTTAACATGTGCAACCCCGCCTCTATATGCAGCCTGCAGCCAGGTGCTTCTCGTTTTTTTTGTCCAACACAACCAATATTTTTGTATACATTTTACTTATTTTTTTCATGTTATTTTTACCCATCATTTGAATGATTGCTTGTAAAGATCTCATCTGATTAATTCTAATTAATTATAATGTTTAAATTTAATTAATAATATTGCTTGTAATCTGTTTGCCACAAGTTTTATTGAGTAAAATATAGAGTATCACTTTTTTTACAGTGTATGTCAAATGCCCACTTTGGCTTCGGCTTCCAGTTCCTGTCTGCTGTGCTACTGAGTGGGTTTGAGAAGGTAGCTCCGTGTAGCTTTGTTTTTCTGTCGGAAGCTCTATCTTATCACTTTCTGTTGTTAAAACCTGCTAAATTATAAATTAACACCATACTTCTGAAATTATCTAACATACCTATTTGATATAGTTTGCTTTTTAATCTAAACTCTAAACTGCGAGTGCAGCAATTAGCATTCCGTTAGCCTGTTAGCTTGTCGTTCGCACCTACCGTCTCTTTTTCTCTCTCTCTCATTCCATTTTATTTATTTATTTATTTTTTGTCCTCTCTTGCTCTGTTTTTCTTCACAAGTTCATTAACAACTGTGGTACTGGTAAGTTGGAATCATTCAACAATCACGGTGAGTAGTATGGCTTCTGCTGTCATTGTCACTTGCACTGCTTGCCACTGCTTGCCATGTATAGTGTAGCTTTCTCTGTCA
The DNA here is from genome assembly GCF_018340385.1 of Cyprinus carpio. NCBI lineage: Eukaryota > Metazoa > Chordata > Actinopteri > Cypriniformes > Cyprinidae > Cyprinus > Cyprinus carpio. The sequence goes on along the minus strand of NW_024873348.1, from coordinate 4,628 downwards.
GGGGCGAGGGTATTTCACATGTGATAAATGCTGGGAAATAGGCTGACAGATAGAATGAGCTCAGAACTAGAGAAACATGTCCAAAAAATTTAATTGATTTTCAACAAATAAAAAACAGACATAATTCATATAAACAAACTATCTTTTCTATTCTTTTAACCTGTTAAGTTTCCGGTTGCAGAGCCCTCGGTGACTGTGAGGCGGCATTGTCGCGGGACAAAACACAAAAGCATTAAACAGGTTCTCCCCACTCAGTGACACACCCAAAAGCATTAAACAGGTTCTCCCCACTCAGCTGAGAAACCTGTGAAAGAGCCTTAGTTATTGGCGATTCTATTGTACGGAAGCCACCATAGTCCAATGTATAGTGGGAGCCAGACTAAACCCTGATTCCTCATCATCAGTTAGGATCCTAGGTGGGCTATTTGATAGCAATCTGTCCTTTGAAAACCATGTTTTCTAGCATTTGTAAACTGCATTTTTCCATCTTAAAAATATATCTAATTACAACTTACCTATGCTGTCAACGTCTAATGCGAAACGGTTTTTCATGACCTATTAGGGTTCTTCGATTCTTGTTACATGCTTTATTGGGTAGCTTTTGTCTCCTGCACACGCTTAATAGAACCATCACCTTCTAAGCTGTCTCCATATGCCAGTTTCTTCCTAGAACCACGGAGTATGACCATATGGGCCCCCCTGTTCTGTCCGAACCCTGCCAAGGCTCCCTAGTGAACACCGACTACATTTTTCAAATCGTTGCTAATTACTTATAAGCCCTTAATGGTTTATGCCTCTCAATATCTTGAGCAAGCTCATAGTGTCCATCTCACTCCGCATTCACATTTCCAAAACTCCGCCATTTGAAATTCCTGAATAGTAAAATCTACTGCGTTCGGCAGATCCTTTTCTATTTTAGCACCCAAACTCCTGGAACATCTACCTAGCGTTGTTCGGGAGTTTAAATCTAGATTAAAGACCCTCTCTTTAACGCTGGGCTTACATATAATCCACTCAGCGACCTCTTTTAGTACATTCAATGATCCAGCTTAAACGGATTTGTTAGGGCCCTCGCACAATAATATAGGACAACCGGACCAAGAGGAACACTTCCTTAACATAGCCAGGTACTCCAGGACTAAAAATAGAATACAAATGGCTACATAAACGTAAAATAATATCTGTTTACCACCCCTCTTATCCACTGAGGTCCTCCACCGGAGCCATACAATTCACGTTTACGAAAAATATACCAGATCAGATGGTGGATCAGCACATAGACAAACCTCGACAAAGTTCCTGCAATGTCCGCGGAGACCACTATCAACTGTATTTGAGCCCAATTGATGGATACACGGTGAAGACCCTTAACCCTCGATACCCTCGAGCTCACAAGAACCCATTTACCAGACCAGTGTTCTGCACAATCTGACCTGTGTTGCAGACTGAATTTAAACCATACCATGCTGGGTTTGTCTGTCCAGATAGAACTGGCCTCCCCCCCCCCCGACGAAGCCTTTATTTTTCTTCCCCAGATTTTTTTCGTCCATTCGGTCACCGATGGTGTTTTTGGGTCCTTGCCCACTGTCACCTTTGGCTTGCTTATTGGGGACGCTTGGACTGATTGCACAGACAACTATTGGAAGAACTGAACTGGATGATGGACATCAATGATCACTTACTTTCACTGAATGAACTGACTTTAGCTTGAAAAATGACTCTGTTATTTTTTTCTTGCATCACTGCACAACTCTTTTTCTTATTTGAACACATAAAGATGCTTTGACACAACCAGATATTGTAATAAGCACTATACAAATAAAGGTGACGACTTGACCTTTGTTGAATATAAACACAAACACAGTCAGCTTAAGCATGCATGTTGTCCTTAACTCATACACACACAGAAAACTCTGAAGAAGATTAATGCTCCTTAGGTGGTTACTCAGCCTCACAGAAAAAGCCATGTACCTTTATTTCTATTTTGCAACTTATTATACTTGTTGCATATAAATGTTATTTTTATAAAATTATTATTATTATTATTTAATAAAAAGGTTTCCGACCCCTGTCTTTGGGTGTAAATTCTTAATAGGTATGAAAATCCAAAGATCCATCCAAACTTTGTGAGTCTTGGTTTGAAGATCAAGTGAAAAAAAACTGCATATTGTGAGGGATAAGAAGCAAAGCACCCAATAACATTTTAAATGTATGTGTTGGAAGAGATGATCTCACCTGATACTGTCAGTGTAACTGCATCACTCATTAGTGACCAGCGTGTTCCTTCTGTCTCTGATCCTTTACAGGTGTATTTACCTGCGTCCAGGCCTCAGTAACAGACCTGAATGTGGAGTTCCTGTTGATCACTGAAAGCACTGGTTGAACCTTCTTTATACCAGCTGTAGCTCCCAGTTAGTGACTCCTTCACCATCTATTTCACATTGAGTGTGACTGTGTCTCCTCTGATCACATGTTGAGCAGGTTTAATGGTCACCTTTGGGTTTTGGTCCTTCTGTAGAATAATAAACGATTCACAGTGAAATAATATAATAATTTAATAAAAATAAAATGCGTTTTTACTGTATATAACAAATTAGCTCAAAAGGCAATATTAATAATTAGTCATAACTTGTATTCCCTGCCCCATTATGTTGTTGCCCTACACAGTTTTGTTAAAACAACATATTATATATAGGCCAAGCAAATGAGATCCAGAACCACAATGTTTTTATACTTTTAAAATTTTTACTTTTTATACTCACCTTTTTGTGAAAGACCGCAATAGAGCTTGTCATCATACCCAAGATAGGCGGAGGGTTACAGCCGATCTTGGATCTGCAAGTTTTGAATGGGAGCTTGTGCCGGGCCCCATTTAAGATTTGCAGATCTGTGTTTACAATGAAACATATTCTGACATGCTTTTGCCCCCAAATTTGGTCAGCAGTGACCAAACTGAAGGACGCGTGCTTCAATGTCTCAATTTTGCTGTGACACAGACTGTTTCTTCGGTTATCTTTTCTTTCTTTCGCCAGAAAGACCCCCCAGAGATGCCCGATCAGCTCTGTGCTTTCCTTTCTGCCAGAGAGGTTTGGCGCAGAGGCTGCCCTCTTGGGGCACACTGAAAGTTTATGTTCACAATGTTACAATACAGTGGCAGCCCCCAGGTTCTTGGGGAAGCACAATCTGATCATCATGTTTCTGAGATGTGCCAAGAGGCTAAGTCCTCCAAAGCCGCCTCTGTTTCCCTTTTGGGAGCTCTCTGTGGTCCATTCTGGACTACAGAGAGCTCCGTTTGAGCCATTCGAATCAGTTGAGCTTAAGATTCTGTCATTCAAGACAATGCTCCTGACTGTGCTCAACTCCATCAACTGAGTGGGGAACCTGCAGGCATTTTTGGTCACGTTACCCTGAGACCCTGGCTTGGATATTTGCCCAAAGTTCCTACCACTTCCTTCTGGGGACCATGTGGGTCAACTTTCCCTGAGGTGGAAGACCCCATCTCTTGCTTTGCCTCTGTGTCCAATCGTGCCTTGCACATTTATGTGTACAGCCAGCAGACCTTCAGAAGCTCTGCACACCACTTTGTCCTGCTTTGGACGTCAGCCGAATGGACAGGCTGGGTGACACCTACTACACCTTGTGCGATTCTACAATTTCTGGTTGGCGCCAGTTTTTCCTCCCAATGTGGTTGGGTTTGAAACTGGCCAAATCTGTCCTAGGTCTGGCTTGGTGTTTTTGTTTGCCACTTATCCAGTCCTCCCGCAGTAGGGGATCGTGTGCACCAATTTCATATATTCAGGCAAGGTTCACCCGCTTCCCAAAACCCTGCCTAGGACTATTCGACGTCCAGTTTTTTTTTTTTTTTTCTTTACTGTGCAAGGCATGCCAGTCTGTCAACACCCTTTACTGTAAGGTCCTGCACGATTGTAATCGATGTGATGTGATTGTCATGCGTCTCTTGTCAGTAAAGCCGGTTCTGTAATCAGTAAGTACATACCTCACAAGCTTTCAGATGGAGCAGCATTTACTACACAGAGCCGCAGTTTCACTGACAAGCTACACAACATGCATCCATAATCATAGACGATTTTAAGGAACGATTTATCGACATTGAAGAAATTGTCAGTGAACTCCGGCTCTGTGTAGTAAATGCTGCACCACCATGGACTTTTAGTTTGTTTTCTTCCCTCATGTTTTCCCCTGACCTAGTTTTCCCTTGTGATTAGTTCATTCTGTTCACCTGTGTTTAATCTACTTATTAGTTCTCTCGTTTAGTTACTATAAGTACTTGCCGTTCTGTTCCTTATGTTGTCCAGTATTGTTTGATGTTACTCTGTGTGTGAGAACTTCTTCATCTTGTGGATATATATTAAAAGGATTTATTTCTATTATCTTCATTGTGCCTGCATCATCCTTGCAGCAGTCGGTGTGACAGGAACACTATGAATATTAAGGTCTAAGAATGTTTAGACCAATGTTTTCTGTGAAATACTCTGTTTGCGAATATATGTAGATGATTATAACATCCTTAATATTTTAGTTTCTCAGATATAAAATGTTTTTGTATTGTATAATACATACAAAAACATGCTTGTGTTTATGATTAAATTATTTTTTTTTGGTGACAG